>NW_027112031.1:871475-874865 GCF_000696795.3 Halyomorpha halys
ATTCCATATAAACCTTTCTAATCATCCTTAAATCCCTGATGAAGACCTTAAATTCAGGTCGAAACGTCGGCATTTATAAATAACTTTTGTTTATTTGTTTATTTGCTGACCTCATACCAACCAAATTCTCAAAATTCCATATAAACCTTTCTAATCATCCTAATCCTTTGGTTCAATCCTTATCCAGTTCTACCCATCCTTATAATCCACCTCGAAGATTGAAACGGCAGCGGCCAAGAGACCTTTTTTAAAATAAAATTGACAATTGGAGCTTTGGCAATGGTCAGATGCTCCGCTCATGTAGAGTGATTGCGGCTTTAGCGCACTTTCTCAGCCACCACTGGCTCATTACCAGTGAAGCGGTGAGAGGGCTGTGCTGAGATTTCGAAGGACCCGACGTGGGTGATATAGTGGATTCGGGAATCCTTAGGGCTAGATTGTTTATAATTTCTTTTATTTTGTATAATTATGTTCATTTTATTTATTTATTTTTCTGTTTATATACATACAGAGATTTTTTAAATTTATTTCTCATTTTTTAAAATTTAGTTATTATTATTATTATTTTTAATTTATGTTATGAATGTGTTCATTTACCACTATTTCTCATTGCTCAATTTTGTGGCAGATTGTAATATTAATCAATAAATAAAAAAAAAATTCTTTGGGATATAGGTATGAAGCTATAAATTTGTTTATCTTAAGAATCTAAACTAGATTTATGTGAATCGATAGTTTTTTTTTTTAGTTTTCTTAATAATTTCAGCTGACTAAACCAGTTTTATAAGGTTATCCAAACCATAATTCGTAGCTTGAGCCATGGGGTCCTCTAAATCATCCCCCCCTTTTATTAGAGGTTATAGAGAATTTCGTATGATAAATTTACTATAACGTATCGCTCGTTCTTTTGAAACGACTGGACAAGCGGTGTTTAAAACTATATTTATTTTTTAACTGGTTTTAAGTTTTAGAAATGTACTTACCCGAAAAGATATATCGATGCGTATGAGGAGTTTAAGAAGTGATTTAAGAGTAATTTTAAACTATAGGATAACGAACCAAGAAGCTTTTGGAGAAAAAAATGAACTAACTTTACCCACTGTTTTAAATATTTTATTCAAATGACTAACCTTGAATCCTAACAGAAGACTGAAAATACAGGAAACTGCACGTCGATTTCGACTATTACAGCTTAGTCCAGCAAGTACAAATGGTCTAAACTTACAATTCATTACAAATGACTGATCTACATGACTGTGATAAGATCAATTTGGACATACGGAGTTGAGATTTGGGGCTAAACTAAACATTAGAATTCCTCTCCTATCCAATTCTCACAATCCAAAATCCTTCTTAAAATCCTCTATGTTTGTTACTTTGTCACAAATAAAATCATAAATTAATACCTTACTGCTCCATATGTAACCGAACTAGCCTGAACCAGATATCATTCCTTCCATTATGAACTCCCTACCCGCCCAAACCCACTAGTTTCTAACCTTGTTTTCTCTTCTATTCCTGACAATCCTCCGAGGCACCTGAAAAGAAGATGGTCATGAGACCTAATGTTAAAACTTCATTAGAGTGCTTAAGTTTGCGGCTTTAGCGCACTTGCTCAGCCTCCACTGGCTCATTACCAGTGATGCGGCGAGAGGGATGCGCTGGGATCTCTTGAGCTCTGCTCTACCCCTCATACGTGGGAGATAGAGTGGGCTCAGGGATCCTCAGGTCGATTGTGTAAATATTGTATATATTATTTTATCATTATATTATTTTATTTATTTTTCATACAAATAGTCTGATTATGTTATCTTGTCTATTCTTGTCTATTCTTTTGTTTGTATATATTTTAAGAGAGTTTTTTTTTATTTTATTTCATTCTATTTTTTTATTTTATATTTTTTTTTATTTATTTTTTTTTTACTTATTTATTTTTATTTTAGTATGTATGAGATCATTCATCAATATTACCTATTGCCCACAACTGGGTGGCAGATTGTAATATCTATCAATAAATAATTCTATCATTAGAGTGCTACCAATGGGTAGTCTCTCTAAATGATTGTATCGCTCCATTATAAACATACATCAAATTTACTGAATGTACAGTTGTAAATTTCAATAAAGGTATAAAAAAAAATATATATTTTATCAATCTCAAAAATTTAGTAGACGGTAAAAATAGAATGGAAATAAAATTTAGAAACCTTTTCTTTACGATTTCCTTTAATTAACCTAATTTAATTAATTTAATCCCCTTCATAAACATAAGTAGCACGGTTTCTGAATGATATCATTTTTTACAAAAGTAATTATATTACATTATTTCTGTTATAGCCTGAATGAAACTATTGTTACTCGAAACTGTTGAACCCCAACAAATTAGAGTGGCTTTCTTGTAAGCGGTCTAGTAAAGACAGAGCTATAATGGGGGAATTTACTTAACTCTCGAATAATCATCTTATAAAATTGGGCCCTCAAAATCTATAACAACGATTAGTTTGTTTTTCTAATTTAATCTTTGGTAAACTACTTAACTAAATTATTTCCCTGTCAACCATTTTGTTACCAAGTCACTCTCCTAGTCTAAACTAATGACTAATGTTAGACTAAACTTATGGTTATAAGAAATTAGCTGTAGAAACACCTAGTTGTTGACGTAAATAATCCCACACAGACATATACGGAGTTTATCAGGATCGGTGAACCATAGGCAAATTGGTAATATTAGACCAAAATTGATATTTTGTGATTTTAAAAGCTATCAGGAAGTAATCACTCCTAAAATATTCAAGGTAATTAAGTTCCAAATATACACGATGAAATCGTCTTGAAAAATATGGTTCAGCTTAACTAAATATATCGTAAGGGGCTCACGGGCAGATCAATAGCAGAAATATATGCATATTTTTTAAATAACAGTTCAATTATCAATATTTTTCTTAGCCCACTACAGAACAAACATTGAGAATGAAGTCGGAGTTTCTTTTGGGATTGGTCTAGATTAGACTCCTGAATCATTAAGAAGTGTGGTGTGGAATATTTTTTTGCTTTCGTAAATTTTTAAAGAGATGATAGTCGAGTAAAAAATATTTAAAGTAAATAATAAAATATGAACGATGATCTCATTTCGTAGAGGAAATGTTTATAAATTTTTTTTTGTTATTTTTTTAAATAAATCACGTTTTTTGTTAGAAAGTATATGAGTTAGATAATTCCAAATCACAGCATAATAAACTAAATAAATTGTTTTGTTTTTTTAATACAACTTTGCAATATTTAACCACTTTCACAGTTTAGCAAAGATTAATTCTACTTTTTTTAAAGAAAATTGTATCTAGTTTACTTTGCACCTATGTTACTGGTTTAAAAATAAATAAATATATGTAT
>NW_027112031.1:875792-880166 GCF_000696795.3 Halyomorpha halys
ATGAGGTGTAGATAGTTGACCGTAGATTAATGATTGGAGAAGTTTGTCGGGGGGTGCGGTCAGCAAAGAACAACATAAATAAACAAAA
This sequence comes from Halyomorpha halys, assembly GCF_000696795.3. Classification (NCBI taxonomy): domain Eukaryota; kingdom Metazoa; phylum Arthropoda; class Insecta; order Hemiptera; family Pentatomidae; genus Halyomorpha; species Halyomorpha halys. The sequence goes on from NW_027112031.1 coordinate 875,881, forward strand.
CCATATATAATTCTCTGTTTGGAATGGGACCATAGTGCATATGAACTTAATGCTGTTAATTTCTACTGTCACCTCTTTGAAAAAAGAATTAACGATGACCAAACACATGATTCCATACCTGGCTTATGAATAGAACAGGATCCATATCTATACCATTCCCAAAAGAAATCCCGACTTCCTTTATACGAAATTAAAGAATATCAAACATAGAAGTATTTCTAGAAGTGGGAAATCTCCAGCCCAACCAAATCAGAAAAGCTTTGATAAGTAAACTGCGATTTATAATATATATAGTGTATATAAGGGAGAGAGGGAGATATATATCCAGGTGCAAATAGCTAAAACATCGTTATATTGAGATGTAGGCTCTTAATCACAATCAGGTGTACACCTGAGGAAAAAAATGTTTTGGTTTTATTTCGAAATGGGCGTGTTCCAAAGATATTACCGTAAATAGGGGTTCCTTTCTCTACTATGGAACCTCTTCAAATTGCCCCAAAGCTATTAAAACGTGATCACACTGTATGGTACAATCTAAAGAATATGTCAAATATAAAATAAAATAATTTTGTTTTGTCTGATATGCTATTAACCGATTTCCTATTTTTTTGTCGCTTCATGTAACTTCCACCGATGAATCCTAGAGTTTTGCAGAATTACTGCAGTCTGATTGCAAGTGTTTTGTCTGATATGCCATTAACCGATTTCCTATTTTTTATCGCTTCATGTAACTTCCACCGATGAATCCTAGAGTTTTGCAGAATTACTGCAGTCTGATTGCAAGTGTTTTGTCTGATATGTTATTAAAGCAAGCCATTGACCTCTGTGCTGCTCTGCTTAGTAAGAGCATGGTATCTTTTAAAAAATAAATAAAATAAAACTTTATCGGTATTTCCAAATCACTGTAATCAGGAAAACCTGTTCTGTAAACCTGAGAATCACATTGTATCCTCTACCCAAGATGGTTATTGACGTCAAGAAATCGTTTTTATATTGTATTATAATAATTAGTTTTTTCAAGTATTTAAAAATAATGACGATTTTCTCTTTCATGTCCTGAATCGTTTTCGGAAGCCCTAAATATTACTGAATAGCATCACGTTGGTTGCACTCTTATATCTTACTCTTTTTATATTATTTTGATTGACGGTTTGGGATGAATTATTACCCTTTTGACAGGTAGGTACTTCGAGGCCTCTGAGAATTAACCCATGTAAATTGGTAGCGTTCAATCCAGAGACGGCTTAATATGATTTCTTCCCTTCTTCATTTCCTTATGATTGTCGTCCATTTGTTACATTCATGTTTTATTTCTAAAAGTTTCGATTCTTTTCTCTTCCAATCCCTCCCGCAGCTTTCTAAAAAAGTATTCTTTGACAGGTGTACCGAGTCTTCTAATCTGACATGTAGGTAGGTACTCATACTGCTTCTCTTTGGCCGTATAGGCTGCCTGATCCGCTTTTTCATTTTTTTAAATTTCACTATTTGCTAGAATCCAGGCCTATACAATTATTACTCTCTTTATTTTCCGCCATAAATTAAATATTCCTTATTACAGCATTACTTGACCATGGATTGGCTTGTGATAGAGAGCCTTTTTCAATATGAGCATCGCTTCAGTGGCAAAAATACTTTCAGATTTGACTTAAAAACTTTCGATTGAAGTTGGGTATGAAATGCGCTTTTTGTACATTTAGTTGTAAACTCTTTCATGTGTTAAGTCCAGCACAATCTCTTATCAAATGTCATTCCCAAGTATACTTGTTTTTCTACATACTTCATAGTGTAGCCTTGCAACACAATTTGAGGATGTATGTGACTTCATAATTTTTTTTTTTTTTTAATATTTATTTATTGCTATTTACAACTGTACATTATAATACATTTAGTAAATCTGATCTAAGTTAAATTGGAGTGTTACAGGCGTGTAGAGAAACTACCCATTGGTAGCACTCTAATGACATTTTACATTAGCTGGCCTCGTGGTCATCTTCTTTTCAGACGCCTGGGAGGATTATTAGGTAATGAAGGAGAAGCCAGGTTAGAAACAAGTGGATTTGGGTGGTTGAAAAGTCTGTTATGGAAGGAACGGTATCTGGTTCTGGCCAAATCGGCAACATATGGAACATTGAGGTCCTGATGGATGACTTGATTTGTGACAAAGTAAGGAGCATTGAGGATTTTACGAAGGAGTTTGGATTGTAAGGATTGAATACGAGACGAATTCGAAGGTTTAGTGGAGCCCCAAAGCTCAACTATATGTCCAGATTGGCCTTATTACAGTCATGTAGATCAGTCTTTTGTAATGTGTTGGAAGTTTAGACCGTTTGTCTAGTAAGTGCTGTTATGACTTCATAATTTGAATCCTAATTAGCGAAGATCATTTCTATTAACCGATTTCCTATTTTTTGTCGCTTCATGTAACTTTTACTGGATGAATGCTAGAAAATTACTGCTAGCAATAATTACTGATATGACTATATACGATAGTTTTATATACTATATACGATGTAATTACATTGATTGCTCGGGGAAAAAGTGTCCCATAAAGAGGCGATGCTTACAGAGTGTCATTTTCCAAACTAAAATTCGAGGAAAAAGTGTTTCCTACTCTTACGACGAAAATTAGTCTAAAAATATTTTTTTGCACCCAAATTCTTTTCTATTCCCTATCTTTACTTGATATCTAAAACCCGCCCTCTTTCCATTGCGTCATAAGCACAAGCTTACTTTCTAGTGCATCGACAAGCCTTGTTTTTATAATCCTTTCTTGGGTTTGCGAGATTATTGATAGAAATCAGAAATCTTTCTGTGGGGTGCTGTTTTTTTTTTTATTTGGAATGGGCACGATTAATTTTCCTCAGTTTGAGGGGAACTCTCCAGTATTCTACATTTCCTTATACATTCCTGAAAGATATATCTTTCATTCTTCTGGTATTTTTTAAAATATATTCTAAAACACCATCCAGTTTAGGGACCGACTTTTCGCTGTACGTTTCTATTTCTTTTAGCTGTTCGATCCGGAACGGTTTGCTAAATCCTCTGAATTCACTTTGTATCTGTCTCTTCTTTGTGCTTCTGGAGTCTCTTTCGGGAAGAGGATGTTACATTAAACATATTACCATAAAACTTAACATTTAAAATACCGTTAAAGCAAATATGTCTGTAAATCAATTCAGATCACATAGTGTAACGTCACAATAAAAAAAAAAATTAAGTATTAGACAATTGAAGCTCTAAGACATCTACCGAATACACCTGACTCACCTTTAACTGTCTATAATTCTTTCATAGCACTTGACTACTATTAGTGTGGCTCTACAAACCTGTGTCGAATCCTGGCCTCCTCCAGCAGCTTCCGCCAATAGTCTTGGTCCCTTGCATATTTGTTGCATCAGCAGCAACACCATCAGCTCATCGCAGCTTTGGCCTTCCTCTTCTCCTGGTACCATGGAGTGCCTCCATCATTAATTGTCTTGGTGGATCCTCACTGCCCATCCTAACGACACAATTTGAAACATAGCACTTGACACAATTTAAAAAACGAAATATATATGCTTTAGACAAGTCTCAATATTCCAAAAGTCCTTGGTATATTCATTTATTTAATAAAAGAAAATCTACTGATCGGCTGCATGTTAAATCCGAAACTCTATCGTGCTTCATTGTGGCCGCCAAAAACTGACATTTCATGCTTCCAACTCCCCATTGTTTAGAATTATACGTACTCTAGTAGCACAGAACACAACAATATTTTTCATTCTCAATAAAAATAAACTAATAAATATGGTTGTTATAGACTCTTCAAGCAATTAAGAAATTTGTTACTCTCAATAGAAGACTTTTGAGATTTTTATGTCTTGACTCAATTTTTACTATTACTTTTTTTTCTTCTAAGAAGTTTTAGTAATTTTTGTGGCAGGTGATATTTTCTATTCAGAGAAAATTAACCAAGGAACCACCGGGTGTAATTATAAAAAAAAAATAAAATAAGGTCAGCGACCGAAGGCCGTTTAGACAATTTAGTCACTTAAGTGCCGAGCTCATTCCTACGCAGCCATTAGTTGAAAGTTAATTGAGGCAATAATAATTCGATATTTTGAAAATACAGATTTCAGCCTCGTGGCATTTAAAAAAAAAAAGGTTCGGTTTTGCAAAATGAAAGGAACGTTTACTTCTTTCTAGAATCTACGTAAACTAATTTTTTTAATGTAAATTATAAACCATAGTGTAGGTATTTTATTAATTATTTTGGAATACTTTTTAGGAAGAATTGATTTCTTCGT
>NW_027112031.1:880248-884565 GCF_000696795.3 Halyomorpha halys
AAATGTATTCGGAAAAAATAATTTATTATTTTTTTTTTTCTTGTTTATAGATTTATTTATTGATAGATATTACAACCTGCCACACAGTTGTGGGCAATAGGTAATATTGATGAATGATCTCATACATACTCAAATAAAAATAAATAAGTAAAAAAAAAATAAATAAAAAAAAATATAAAATAAAAAAATAGAATGAAATAAAATAAAAAAAAACTCTCTTAAAATATATACAAACAAAAGAATAGACAAGATAAACATAATCAGACTATTTGTATGAAAAATAAATAAAATAACATAATGATAAAATAATATATACAATATTTACAGAATCGACCTGAGGATCCCTGAGCCCACTCTATCCCCCACGTGTGAGGGGTAGAGCTGAGCTCAAGAGATCCCAGCGCATCCCTCTCGCCGCGTCACTGGTAATGAGCCAGTGGAGGCTGAGCAAGTGCGCTAAAGCCGCAAACACTCAATTTGAGTGGAGAATCTGACCATTCTTTATTATTTTTAAATAGAATTTGGTGTCATATTTTGTACTTGGCTAGTTTTATGGAATATAAGTAGGAGATTAATAGGAATAGAGGACAAATATATTCAGACAATAACAGAGCTTTATAAGGAGATGACAGTATATATTGTGACTGAAAAGAAAGGACAAAGCTTTGATGCTAAGAGGGGTGTGCGACAGGGTGATCCACCATCCCCAACTTTGTTTGTTCTTGTGTTGGAGATGGTGTTCTGGCGTCTTGGATAGGAAGAAGTAGGCATTATAATAAATGGAAAATGTCTTAGCAACCTACCTTTTGCAGATGATATTGTGCTCCTTGCAAAAGGCATGAAACAACTGAGAGAAATGATGGAGCAGCTTTTTGCATTATGTGAAGAGGTTGGTCTTTATCCTAACTAGCAGAAGACAAAATTTATGACAAATGGCGTAAAAGAGGAGTGTGAAATTAAAAACGATAAGTTGGCATATGTTGAAGAGTATATTTATCTGGGTGAGTTAATATCATTCACGGGTAGAGGAGCAAAGGAGGTCCAGAGGAGATTGGCACTCGGCTGGAAAAAGTTTTGGTCCCTCAGGCATACAATGAAGGGAAAAACAAGTATTGATCTTAAAAGGCTGGTCTGCGATAGTTGCATTAGCCTAGTGGTCACTTATGAATGCCAAGCGTGGTCACTGACTATAGCTCAGGAAAGGAAATTACAGGTGTGGCAAAATAATATTGGAAGAAGCATTGTGAATGTGAGGAAAAGAGATCGAATAGAAAAATGCTGGGATACAGAAAGAAACAGGACTCACTGACACACTGAAGATGACAAGATTGAACAAATGGAAATGGGCAGGGCATCTCCCGCGGTGCGAAGATGACAGATGGTCAAAAATTGCCACAGAATGGACCCCATACGACCTTCAAAGAAGAAGAGGACGTCAAAAGAAAATATGGAGCAATGTGTTCAAGAAGATGGCAGGACCCCTCTGGTGGAGAGCTGCTAGGGACAGGGATGTCTGGAAGGATAAGTGGAAAGAACTCGCCTCCCAATAGTGCTGGTAACCCCGGGAAGTGCTGATTATTACTCCCGAAAGGGAAGGCCTATGCAGGAAAGGATACATTTCATTTCATGGGATATAAATTGCTGGGACAATTTAATTTTTAATTAAAAATATAAGACTACAAATTATTACAACAAAACTGTGAATTTATCTCATTTTTCAGTCTTGACTCATTTCCTTAATTCGCTATTAATATTAATTTTATTTTGATTTTTCACTTTCGAAAATGATTTTTTTTTTTTATAACAACGGTATCAGGATTTAAACTATCGACTTGTAGTCGTAGATCGATTTTTAAGATATATTATAGATTCGAACATTAAACTAAGTAATAGAACCACCCATGTCCCGTGATAAGAACAGCGTTAAACGTGTGTTCACACAAACATTTTACCAGTTAAATAATCTTTTGTAAACTATTAATAACATTTTTATTAATAATAACAAAAATTATCCTGATTAGTCACAACCTTATTTATTAAAGCATTTTTTAATGCCCAACGTTTCGGTTGAACCAGCTATCATCAAGGACAATCTAATAAAATTAAAACAGCTTTAATTATAACTTATTATTAACAGTATTAAAAACATTATTAATTATAATTTGCATACCTTGATAAAATATCTAAAGAAACATATTTCTTTATTAATAAATTTATCCATTCTGTTGTACTTTACCTGTATTTGTCACTATAGAATTTATTAATAATTTCTATCCTTTTTATTTTACTATCATCAACTTATAACAAGACTATTATATAACCTATTTCAACAACTAGGTTAGGTATATTATCATTTTATTTCACTCTACATTTTTGTCTATTTTGTTATTAAAAATACTATAAATTTTAGTTTCAAATAATTATCTAAAATTCAACTAAATTCATTATAAATTAATTTTATATATGATCTCTGCATACTGCTGGTTTAAATTTCTTGTGTCTGTCTTAAACTTGACTGTATAATTAATGTTTTTTGATTTATAAATGGCTTCAAGTATTTTTCATTCAAAAGTATTATTTTCTCAGTGTAAAATCATTGTGTTATCAAAATAAAAACAAAGTTGTTTTTTTTGAGATGCATGCTGCCCAAATGGTGTGTTTCCACAATCATTTTGTCGTAATTTGAGAATTGTTAATAATAGTTTTGTCATCAGGCCTACTGTTTATATTGGTTAATAGCAAAACGTTGTTGACATTCCTATTTCTAACCAAATATTTTAATAAAATTTTGAGGTCTACAGTTTACACTGGTCAATAGCGAAACTTCGTTGAAATTTTCAACGAATTGGTGTAAACAAAATTAATTGTTAATATATTTAATGTTAAAAATAGAAATGCATTGGCTGATGTAAACAGTCGGTATCAAATTGTTAATTAAATCTCTATCAGCACTGTTTTCTCCGGTGTAAAACCGCTATAAGGGAAATATTATCAAATTTTCTATTATTTTTGCTATACTATTAAAAACATATACAATGCTAAATATTGGGCTGAATATATTTTTAAACTGTGAATGAATACAACATAATTAAATAAAAATATACTGAATCGTCGGAAGTTTGTTTAAAAAAAATAATAATAAAAAATAGCAGTTGCTTTTGTATATTTTTAGATTTTTGTTTAGGTTTTTAAAGTTCATTTTTTCAAATATACTTATGCATAGGCATTATTCTTCGGTTATGAATTATCTTATGATAAGGTGAATTAAAATTTCTACAAATTTTTTTATTTATTTAATGTGACTTACAACTGTACAAGTAATAAATACAATAAGTAAATATGTTGTATGTTTCATTTACACTTGAAAATCTTGGGAAGAAAACACCCATTGGTGGTACTTCAAGCATTAATTTAAAAAGAAGGTCCCGTGGCTAACTTCTTTTCTGACGTCTCAGGGGGTTATCAGGGATTATTAAGGATGAAAGATTAAGACTACAGATGTTTAATGCTGCGTTTCATATTTTTGGGTTTTATTTAGTAGATGATTATTTTTTTTTTTTTTTTTTGAAACGAAGATAGTTTGTAATTATATGTCTAAATGGTAGAATATGAAAGCTTAAAAATCCTTATTAAAATCCGAATATCATTTTTCAACTAAATAAAGCTTCTTCCATAACTAAAGCTTTGTCAGTATTTAACGAGATAGTTTTGTACTTTACGCCATTTCGAATACTATCATCGTATAATTTAAGCAAATTAATTTAAATTCATTTTACTTCTAATTTATTGTTCCATCTCTGAATGTATAGAATACATTGTTTTCTGAAGAATATAATCGCTGTTTAGATTCTTCGAAAAATATCAAATAAATAAAGTTTAAGAGATTATAGCCGACAATCTGAACTATAGACCGGTTTACAAACCATAATTTGTTCGAAACCGGTTAAACAAATAATTTTGTCTTTTTTTTTTTTTAATTTTTGAACTTATTAAATAAACAAGAGAATGAGGTAATTATTCTTTTTCCTTTTTTTTTAGTCTGTTGTTATTAAATTTGAAAGGGATCATCTCAAAGAAAAAACATAAACAATGAGATTATAAATTATAAAATTTACATCACATAATTAATTTTTTTTTCTGGACAACCACCCAGATCTTTTTTTTTTTTTAATATAATAGTTCATCCAGTTTTCGGAAACCTGAAATGATTGGATCGATACACCAAAAGATTCAGTTGTAGGCACATGAAATTTGCCATGGAATGCTGCCAACGAAAAAAACTCATTTTGGATCTATCATCTACTTTCGGAGCTTTTA
>NW_027112031.1:891143-917201 GCF_000696795.3 Halyomorpha halys
TAGAGTTAAAAAAAAGGAAAGTAGGGACACTAAATGAGACGCACAAGGTTCACTGAGATACTACTTTATTCTACTCTCTAATCCTATATATATACATTCTGGTATGTTGACATGGGGAGTTTAGGTATTAAGAATCATAATAGCTATACCCTGATTGTAACTTATATATATATATATTACTTAATCGTCTCTTGGTCTTCAAAAGGTCCAGTTTCAGAAAAATATTTGAACCTTTTAGGAGTGCAATGGAGAAGAAGGAAGAACGCGGAGCTATCGGCCTTGTACAGAGACAATGATATTGTCAAGTCTAGGTATAAGGTTGGTTCGACTTCGATGGGCGGGCGTTGACATTCCAAATAATGTCCTATCCGAGCAGCTATATGGAAAGAGAAGATTGGGTAGGCCGAACCTGAGGTGGTTGGACGCTGTATCTACAGATGCCCGGGTCCTTCAGGAACCCGAAACTGGAGAGTTGCAGCAGAAGACAGGACAGCCTGGCGGAAGCTACTATAGGAGGCCCTGGCTCGGTAACGGGCTGTCGCGCTGATGATGATTTTGTATACTTCCAATTTTTACACAAATAAAAGGATACTTCATTTCATTTCATATTATTATAATTTAAAAGGACGTTATTAAATTATACATCATAAAATATTACCTTGATATACACTAATTATTTAAATATTCAAAGGGCATCGACATCGAGATCGAGTATCGTTTTGTTTCGCAATTAGTAAGGTGTTTGTTTTATTTAATCACCTGTACCTTAACGTTTTGACGTTCCCGTCTACTTCTGAAGAGGCAGGCTTTCATTACCATTTGGACACCGATGAACAGTCTCCATTGTACCGATGGTAGAGCTTCGAACCTCCGTTTAATAAAATAAAACAAGAACTAGTTCCAAGATGGATGCCTCGGCCGGAGCTGTCAGTCGAATTAAGCCCTATTCAGAACTGGTCATGCTCTTACTAATTCTCACCCTGCCTTCTCCAAGTCAATTTAAATCACTCCTCCGATAGAAAAAAACAAAACAGAAATTTTATATTATAAAATTAACTGTCAACTGAAGTTGTGGTTATTATTTGCATATATTTGTTTTTATCCTTAAAGGATTTGGTTTGCATTTTATCAGTTTGAATATTTAAAAATTAAAAAAAAAAAAAAATTAAATAACCTAAAAAACTTTCACATTGACTTGAAAACTGTGTTGTTTTTTTATATGCTATCAATTAGGCAATTATTAATTATTCAAAGAAGAAGAAGCTGTGATCATTGAGGAAGTTGTCCTCCGCTATGCACAAGGGTTCAGAACCAATATCATATGAGCTGCTCAGTAGCCATTTTTGATATTTTCTGATTTTCATAAATGTTGATGAAATAAATAATATTCTTCTTTGTCGTTAAAGGATTTACTCGTTGCATCCTTTTTTCTAGGTCAGACAGCCCTTTTTTCATAGCTTCTAAATATATTGTAAAATAATTTCAGAAGCAACTTTGAATACTTTTTTACATAAACTTTGAAATTAAAATTAAATAATTTTTTTTTAATATTTATTTATTGCTATTTACAACTGTACATTATAATACATTTAGTAAATCTGATCTAAGTTAAATTGGAGTGTTACAGGCATGTAGAGAAACTACCCATTGGTAGCACTCTAATGACATTTTACATTAGCTGGTCTCGTGGCCATCTTCTTTTCAGGCGCCTCGGAGGATTTTCAGGAATGGAAGAGGATGCAAGATTAGAAACTAGGGGGTTTGAGTGGTTAGAGAGTTTATAATGGAAGGAGTGATATCTGTTTCGGGCTAGATCGGTTACATAGGGAACATTAAGGTCTTTACGTATGATTTTATTTGTGACAAAGTAAGGAGCATTGAGGATTTTACGAAGGTTTTTGGATTGTAAGGATTGAATACGAGAGGAATTCGAAGGAAAAATTAAATTAAATATAATTTTTTCAATTTCTTGAGACTGGTATTTATTAATTAAATAAATCAAATTGTATCCTTGTTTAGTCTCAACATTTTTTATTACATCAATAGTCCAACGTTTCGGCCAATTCGGTCATCCTGAAGGACAATATTCAAATATAAATTCTCACCTCACATCAAAATTTAAAATTGTTTTGCAGGCTATTCTGCCCAGGTCATTAATTATAAGTCAAACACACCCTATTTTTTTAAAACTTCATTAATTTTTAAAACTTTTAATTTTCAATTAATCCACACTATCACTTTCCTATGAATAAACTGAACTCAGTGAGAATTTATATTTGAAGATTGTCCTTGAGGATCGCCGAATTGGCGGAAACGTTGGACTATTGATGTAATAAAAAGTGTTAAGACTAAACAAGGATAAAATTTGATTTATTTAATAAATAATAATTAAATTTTGCTTGTTCTTTCAATATTTGTTGGTAACGCTAAAAAACAACAAATTCATAGTAACTCTAACTGTTACATCTACTATTTAGTATTGTTCGAGTTTTATGTATGTGCTTTCTTTTTATTTGACACATCTAAAGTTTGGTTAGAACATAAAAATATCACATTGTAGTGTTTTTGTTTTAAAAAAAAGATTAAATAAATTTTCTTTAATAACTGTAAAAACTGACTTTTTAAAATAATAAAAAATATTTATTGTATGGATATACAAAATAAAAATGTCAAGTGAAATATAACACAGTGAAAGTGATACACTATTTTATCCTAATTCAAGGAGCTATAACCGTATTGATACTGATACATTGTATGATAACGAAAATGTAGAAAAAAATAAAAATGACCAAAAACTTAGTAAAAACGTAGCGGAAATCCTGAGAAATGGTCTCGAAATGCTGAAAAACTAAAAAGTATACAAATAATTCCTCCAAAGAAATTTGATAACAAATCTTGTAACTGTTTACGGCTTTGTAATCGCAAGATAATCTTTTCTCAAAGAAAGAAAGTGATGAAAAATTTTTACAAGCTTAATGGTCATCATAAGCAAAATATTTTTTTTAAGGCGGTCGATTAGAGTTCGTGCTATCAAAAGACGACCCAGAAATAACAACGAAGTACCAAGATCTCAGTCATTAGAATATTTTATTGGACTTAAAGGCCACGATGTTATTTGGAAAAAATGTTTTAAAGAAACATATCAAATAAGTAACGGGCGACTATATAATTTTTGAATATAATAATATTAACTCAACCAATATTATATCCTAATGGCAGAACATTATAAGAAACAAAAACAGTCATCCTGAGTTTATTAAAGTATATACCTCCAATTAAACACATCTTTTACAGGACATTAAGAACAAAACGTGGAGATAAAAATGTAAATATAAATCAGAAGATGTTTGTTATGATGAATAAACATGAAACTTATGACAACAAATGTTATTATATTATTTTTACATAAATTTGTTATTTTTTTCAGCTATTAAAAGATATATCTTTATATGAACTTATAAGTTCTAAATTTTTTAAGATGCTGTCATTGTTCCAATAAATACTTACGTTTTTATTTAAATATCCTGTATATATCTTGTTTTGTTTTTTTCAGAGCTTGCACTTGCATTTATATGTTTTTCATGTATCAAAAAAATATTAATTTTCTCAATTTTTGTTTTCTGGACTTAAACCGAATTGGCTTCTGAACGACTCATGTGTCACATTAGGTAATTATAAATGAGATAGTGTGACAGTTCGGGATCATGGTGCAAATTACATAACATAATAAATCAGTGAAGACTAAAATGACTTTATTCTAACATATTTACAAGAACTACATGTTACTGTTACTCAGTCTCTATCTTCTAACTTCTCTTACTTAGCTATCTAGTCTAGGAAATATATATATGAACACTTAAGAAGAGGCGGTAGGAGAAATAGTGAAATAGGAGAAGGGGTTTGGACCAATCAGATAATTTAGGAAATATCTGGAAGGGGGGGGGGGGGAAGGCGTGAATTGAACAGGGTGGCCCGCCTTCCAAGAAATTGGAATGACCCAAGGACTCGTGAGAACTGACTTACATGTGTTAACCATAAAATAGTTAGACTGATGCAAGTCCATTGTGAGATGGCAGCTTGTACCTGCCTAAGTGTTAACCCTTGCTTTTTCTTTTACATTGGTATAGAATACTGAGGAAAGGTCACTTCCTCTATGGTCAGGGTCTGCCGAAATGTGCCAGATGTCTATAGTTTATACTATATAGTTTATAATGATAGTCTATTTATAATAATAGCTGTTAAATAATATAGCGTTCGTTAACTTGCATAAAACCTAGCCAATAAAACATACGTCAGCAACATATTGTAAATATTATTGTCTTTTACACTCAATACTGAAACTCATTTACGCGGTCCTAAACTCTTAATAATTAGCTAGGTAATTTAATAAAATAATGAATTAGGTTTTTATTTTTCACCTCGAAAAATTAAATAGCATTGAATTCTGCTTTTAATAAGTACTATGATTTATTAATCATAAAACTGAGGTAGTGTAGTACTGTTTTGCTTCGAGGGATAACATTGCTCCACTTTATAAGTTATGCGTTTTTATTTTCCATGTCTCTAATTCATAAGAAAATATTACAGAATTCGTACGTTTTCTAGAATTGGTAATTTAATTAATTTGATTCTTTTATTGAAATACAGATATGTAATAGTCCAATATCAAGATTGTTTTCTTTTATATCACCCGTAGATCGACATTGGGGTCAGAGCCATTATAGTCATTAGGCTTGTTCCAACACGTGTCAAAACTACCATTTTTGTGTAATCTGACATTCCATCCATGGTTTGGTATTATTCAATTTAGGGCCGTTTGTAGCTGAGGAAGTTAAGGGACTCACGACTTCAGCGGCGTCGGTTAGAATTCGGCCTGGGGGGTTGACTTTTATTTCTGTGTTGCCCCCACAAAATGAAAAGTTGACCCCCATCCATAGTTAGAATAGGTTGGTAACCTGTAGATAACTACCCTCCCCGTATCTACATATTTCAGAAATAACTAGGAAGGAAGTCATAAAAAAAATTGTATCCAACTTATCCTCCTTGAAGGCTATGATTATGTTCTCGACCATAAACTAAAAAAAAAAAGTATAATAAATAAAATATAAAAATTTTATTATAAAATCTTCTCCTCATATATAAGCCACAAACTGTTGATTATAACTTTAATTATTTTTTAAATAATATTTTAGTTTCCGAAATTGATAAGTGATACAAAATTATTACTTGTATAATTATCATTTGAATTATTACTTTACTTAATAAAGTTAAGAGTGTAATAAAAGAATTCCATATTATCGAATTATCCTGTACTCGATTAATTTTTATATTATAAATGCAATTCCGTGTCATAATTGTTGTTTCTTCTGAGCTGAATCGGACATGAATGCACTTACAAAATTATTTCATTATGTTTTTTTTTCAAAAAAAAAAAAAAAAGAAATGAGAAAATTCCGTTGCCCTTTGATAGACTGAAATTTTCCGTTGCATTAAGAACCATTGAGGACGAGACCACGAAGCAGAACCAACCAGCTTCCGTTTTCGCTGTTTCCCACGACCTTCTAATCTTCTTAGCTATTATATTGCTCCACTATTAAATTTAATTGTTACATGCTTAGTTATTATTCATTATAGTATCGGTAATAAAAAAAATTAAACATGTTTATACATGTTTTTATTTTATTTTTTATTTATCTATTTAATACCAGATCGGTCTGGTGGCCCTTACTTAATGTAAGAGATACATTTTTTTTTTTTTTAACAATTGATTATGTGGGAGAGGTATAGTCTCATAAAAAAGACACCCCTAACTATGTACAATGTTATAAATAAAAAAAAAATTTAAGATAAAATAAATAGATTAAAATAATAATTCTTAATAAAAGATAAAAGTAAAGTTAATAACAAAAACAACAATGACATTTATGGATTTGACAAAATAAATAATTGACTTCTAATGGAAAAAATAAAAGGAAAGAAAATGAATATAATAAAAAGACGAAAAAAAAAAAAGAAGTTAAGATAAAATAAAATTTTAGAGTGACAATAACAGAACTGATAAATATAGAACTTATAACTTATTTAACTTATAACGGGATGTCCTGCAGCAGCCTGTGCTTCAGTCTTCGGGTTGTGGTTGGGTTTCGCAAGTTGTAGGTCACTGCTCCTTTAACTGTAAGTAACTGAGAGTGGAACATGACGAACATTTTTTTTATTTAATCCTCTATTGTCTGTATTTGAATCACCGATGCAATTGGCTCTATATATGTTTTATGATTGAATCCTGAAATACTAAACACAAAAAAGATGAATAGAAAAGTTACAATTGCAATATATTACTAACATTATGACCAAAAATTTTTAAAAAATCTGGGATATTTCTCAATAAAAATATGCTCTATTCTGCTAAGGTTCTAAAGAACCCAGTTATTATATATTATAAAAATTCTAAAACATGTCTGAATATATAAGTTAAAACTTTGTTGTAATGTTTATGTGTAACAAAAAAGATTACAGAAGCAAAATAAATTTTATTAAAATTTTTTTTTTTTGTAAAAAATGTAGAAAGAGAAATGGCTTTTTTTGCCTATGCTGCCCAAACACAGTGTGCCCATCAATCCATAATTGGATATATATATATATATATATATATATATACACTACAATACATTAACATTTTTCATTTTTCAAAAAATAATCATCAATACACTATATACAATACACTTAAATACATCTTTTCTTAACAAAAAATTCCTTTTTTTTCTATATACGAGTACATATATTAGTTTTCCTCCTTTTCGCACATAGCCGAATAACAATTTATCAATACATCCAATACATTTTCCTCCGATTTCACTGCTTTATACCTCTCCTCTCCAGTTATCAGCAACGACCTTTTGAAAAATTAAGCAAATTTACAAAAATCATCAGTAGAAAGCAACATAACAATCATAGCAGTAGAATAGTTCACTAAAAGAAACACAATATAAAAAACAAAATAAATTTGTTTTAACGAAACTAAAAATTGAATAGAGTAAGAGATCTTAGGTTTTTTTCTATATCTATATAACTCTTTATAGTCAGGTGGAATAAAAAAATGGGGGCTGTTTCAAAATGTTAAAAAAAATTAATTTATCATTTGGAGCTTCATATCTTTGAAAGTATATACAACACTCGAAAACCTAATAGAACATCATTAAATGTAGAATAAATTTACTAAAATATGAACCATAACAGAGATGTTTACGTCCAATAATTCACGAGATAGAGTTTTTCAAAAGCAATATTTCATAAAAAATGTACTGAAACATCAGTAGTGAGTGAATTTATTGTGGGAAGTCTATATCTCAGGAACCGTGAGACGTACAGATGTTTATTAGCACCAAAAATAAAGATAGTTTAATGTACTATAATATAGTTCTTGACATTTATCTTCGGAGGATTAGTAGTTTTCATGTTATTTGCTAAAATAAATTAACAAGATGATGATTTCTAGTTGTTGGGACGAAACGTTTGGTTTATGAAAAATTATATCTCAGACGTAAATATGTCTGCCAGCACTCATATTAAATCTAGTTGAATGTGCTGTAATGTAGTTAATAACCGTCATAAACTTCTTTATACCATATTAATTTAGCTTTAATTAGAGTGCTAATAGACATTTGTACATCTCATGGTTTAGAAAATTTGCTCTACTTTAAATGATGTTCTATTAGGTTTTCTAGTTTCGTTGGTAATTTTAGCGATATGGAGCTCTGAATGAAAAATTAGTTTTTTTTTTAATTTTTGAAAAAGCCACCATTTTATATTCCTCCTAACTATACAGTTAACAGTATTTTGACTAGTTATTGCACATAATTTTCATTAAAGTTATTAAAAATTGGGGTGAAGCAACTGACTTTTTTCCACTGGCTCTTGTACTATTAAAGCTGTTCAACTAACAGCTAGAGGGCTGCTGGAGTTAAAGCGTTCAGAGCTTTTTAGATGTTTTTAATTTTCCACAGATTAAGGCAAGAAGAAAGGAACCGCTTTGGCGTAATGAAGGATAATTATGAAATGGAATGAGTCGCGATTAATATTTATGTTTTAATGAATAATACTTTTTAGTCAAATGAGAAATATTTTAGGGCAATTCTCTCGGACATGAATCGGCAACCTTTTCGGAAAGGGATCGTTTGGTTTTTTTATGATATTTTAAGATGAATCAATTAGCATTTTTATTCTGAATCTGAATATCGTTTTTATGCTAATTTATCCTTTCAATAAAGGAAGTCTTTTGTCCACATTACTTCATACTGATGTTTTTTATCGATTCGAGTTACTACATCGATATAGGGGTTTTTAATCTTATCTGCGAATCGATAACTCATTATAATATTTGTAATAGCATATTCGAGATTTTTTTTTAATGAGATCAGAACATCCTTTGATTATATTTATAAAGCAGGGAAATTCAAAAAAGAAATTTTAAAAATATATAACCTATGACACTATTCAAATATGTTATTTTAATAAAATTTTATTTATTTTAATTCAAAATATCTTATTAAGTATATTATGAATTGTTTTGCCGATTAAAGTGGTTATTAGACGAAACTTCACTGTAATCAGAAGCGTTGCTACAATTTTGATCAGGTCACCCAACTATATCTAAGAAATATTTTGATTTTCCCAAATCTTGAGGATTTGTTGCAAATGTTGACTCTTAACACAATATTGTATCATTTAATTTCAAAGGTATTGGTATCAGTCTGAAATTTAAGTAAATATTTTAGTAAAATTTTAATCCACAATATTTACTATCTGAAGTAGGTTTCTATTCTTCCTCAACTGTTGGATTTTCAAATTTTTGTCGACTCGAAAGCCTCCCATAGGGACGTCCTTATTAATTAAGAAATATTTTCAATAGAGGATCTAAGATATATAAATCGCAACTTAAAAGGTTAGGGGTGCATCACTTTGCTAGGAAGTACTGTTACTAGATCAACGGTTGTGCAATCAGGTGATTTTGGTCAGAATTACGCTCTGACGCAAGATTTTTACCCAATTTATGAGGCTAGAGGGCTCCTGAGCCACAGTGCTGACTCACGGCTGCAGTGAAACAGAGAATAATTGTCTGCCCTAGACGGATTCGAACTCAGGTCCTTGGAGTTTGTAGCACAGTGCCTTACTAATGAGCTACCCACTCCCACATACAACAGACATATACTTGTATAAATAAATAAAGCCCAAAATGAAAAATGGAAATATATAATATCAAGAAAAGAGATAAATATGCCTTAAAAAATATAAATGAACAACAGTAAAATCACAAATTTAATACCATCAATGAAATGAAAACTTAGACTTCTTTCCTGAAAAATATATTACAAAGACTTAATCAAAAATTTTTTCTTTAAGTATTATCTCATTAAAATCAGTAGTAATATCTATTTTTGTTACAGAAGTCATAAATTTGCGGCAGTGAACTGTTTTTAGAAATTTTTATTGGAAAATATTTCAATTTTTAACTGACATTATTTTTTAATGAGAGTTTCATACGCTCTCTATTATCAAATAATGTGCACTACACTTCCAAACTACTGATTAAAACAAAGAAGATTCAGATAACCTAAAACAAAAGAATAAAAGTTAAATTAAAAAAATATAACAAAAAAGTTTAAAATATTTACATTTTATTTATTTTAATATATTTAAAAAATATTGTATTGTTGTTATTGAGAAATTTATTTAATTATATTTTATAACTATTTCTCAATTCTAGTTTGGACAAACCAATATTTCTTCGTTCATTTTTTTTTACCTTGATCCACCTCATTTCAGGTGATTTATTACCGTTACTTTCTCTTCTCAAAGTCAGTGTTAGGCGATTACTTATTTTTTATTTATTTTTTTTTAACTTTCGCTCTTTATTTCACACCTGTCATGAAGAAGGATTGACAACCAGGGAACCAAACGGCGTGGTATTGCTTTAAAGGGAAATTTGAAACTTTTCGAAACGTTGTGAAAAAAAATATATAAGTAATTCACATAGAAATAGGAAATTCCAGGAAAGAATAAATGTCTACTTAATAATTTTAAGCAAGTCTGCAGACTAACATATTTTAGTTAAATTACTTGGTAACCAATAATCAGGGCTGAAAAAAATGTTTTTACATTTTTAAATTCAAAGAGTGTTTTCCTGTGAGGCTAATAGTACAAGAGCCCAAGAGGAGAAAAAGGTCAGTTATTTCACCCCAAATTTTGGTTACTTTAATGAAAACTATGTATAATTACTAGTCAAAATTGATGAGTCTGCCAAGTACAGGTAGGGTGAATAAAAATTGGTGGCTGTTTCAAAACGTTAAAAATAATTATTTTTTTATTCGGAGCTCTATATCTTAATAACTACCAACAACACTAGAAAATCTAAAAGAACATTATTTAAAGAAGAGAAAATTTGGTGAAATATTAGCCCTAATAGAGCTATTTACGTCCAATAGTTCTCGAGAAAAAAAAACTTCATAAAAAATGTACTGTAATATCAGTAGTTAGTTAACTTATTTTGAGAAATTTATATCTCATGAACTATGTGACTTACAGATGTCTATCAGCACTCAAATTAAAGCTAGTTTAATGTACTATAAAGTAGTTTCTGACCTTTACCTTCGTAGGAATTGTAGTTTTCATATTTAATAAATAAAATTGATTTATAGTCAACAAATGGTTTTTGAGATATAGATTTTTCAAAATAAATTCACTAACTACTGATCTTTTAGTAAGTTCCATACAACATTTTTATGAAATGTTGCTTTTTAAAAAGCTATATCTCGAGAACTATTGAACGTAAATAGATCTATTAGGGCTTACCTTTTAGCAAATTTACTCTACTTTAAATGATGCTCTCTTAAATTTTCTATTGTTGGTAGTTTTAAATATATAGAGCTGCGAATAAAAAATTAATTATTTTTAACGTTTTGAAACAGCCACTATTTTTTAAGGAAATTTAACTTACTATAACGTAGTTTATGACACTTATCTTCGTAGGGGTAGTAGTTTTTATGATATTCACTTATGAATATGAATTTGGCAAATGAAAATTTGTCCGAACAACTTTAAATCAATTTATTTTAGCAAATTGCATGTAAACTATTACTCCTACGAAGATAAACATCATAAACTAATTTATAGCTCATTAAACTAGCTTTAATGTGAGTGCTAATAGATATCTGTACGTCAAATGGTTTTTGAGATATAAATTTTCAAAATAAATACACTAATTACTGATCTTTCAGTACCTGCCATACAACATTTTTATGAAATGTTGCTTTTTAAAAAGCTATATCTCGAAAATTATTTAACGTAAATAACTCTATTAGGGCTCATATTTTAGAAAATTTACTCTTCTTTAAATGACGTTCTCTTAGGTTTTCTTGTGTTGTTCCTACTTTTTAAGATATAGAGCTCCGAATGGAAAATTTGTTTTTTATCGCTTTGAAACAGCCGCCATTTTTTATTCCCCCTACCTATACTTAGCAGACTCATCAATTTTGACTAGTAATCATACATAGTTTTCATTAAAGTAACCAAAATTTGGGTGAAATAACTCCCTTTTTTCTCTTCTTGGGCTCTTGTACTATAAGAGAGCCAACGTGGCCTAACTCATGAAACCTTGAGAACAACAAATATGACTTTCGTTTCATATATGACCCTATATATGTCTTTCAGCACTATTTATGTATCTATAATATTATTTATTTTCTTATCATTCAGTAATTCCTTTTATTCATTGTAGTTGTTATCATGTTTTTGTTCTTGGCTCTGATGAAGGAATGAATGTCTGGCCGAATCGTTGGTAGTAATAAATACGTCTTTGCCTATTTGTGTTCTTGACTGACCACACCCCCAACCATCTTCCAATATTTAAATATCACCATTTAATACTTTTTATTATTTAACCATTTAAAAAATTCTGTTTCAGTCGAAACGTAATACAATTTCGGTCTAGTCAAAAGCCACTTTTGCTCTCATATATACAGGGAGTCGGACCATAAATGTTAAAAATTCTTATTCATATAGCCCAAATTAACAAAACCGCAGGTAAAATATTGCGATTTTTGACAATTTATTGGGCACTTATTTATGAAGACGTCTTTATAATGACAACACAAATACTAATTAGATTATATTTTTGTTCAAAAACCAACAATAAATTTCTAATAAAAAACAACACAATTTTGTAAAATTTTAATAAAATTGATTCTAATGAAGTTGTAGTTGGTATAAACATTATTTATTTTAAGTATTGTAAATTTATTAAAACATAACCCTTATATATCTCTGTACGTTTAATAATACCCAAGATACACTTTTTAAAAAAAATCAGATTTTTTTTTCGAATAACGAAAAATCACTATTTTGTTAGATATTAACGGCTATTCTTACGAAGTTCATTATTGACCACTTTAAAGCGGATTTAATTAGCTGAATTTTGAGGACTAACAGACGTCTTCATGTCATATATATATATATATATATTATGCGCCTTAGATTTGAAACTTTTTTTATCAAGATGACTCTTTTTTGGCTAATGTAGGATAATTTCAAAATTGTTTAAAGAATTTTTTAAAGCCCTACTGAAGTGATAAACGTCCTTAATAACAATAATATTTTACTATATGAAATGATAGTCAACTGTTAGTTATTAAATTATTACTATTACTTGATTAAATTAATAATTCAGTCATTTATTATTTATTTATTTTATGTCAGATCGGCCTGGTGGTTATATGGTTAATATAAGTTAATTTTTTTTTTAACAATTGATTATGGGGAGGGAGTATAGTCTCATACAAAAGACACCCCTAACGCTATATACAACGTTATAAATCAAAATAAAAATAAGATAAAATAAATAGACAAAAAAATAATTCCCAATAAGAGAGAAAAGTAAGGTTATAACAAAAATAACAATATTCGTATACTTAAACAATTCGTTTACATAAACAATTGCCCTCTTATGTGAACAAAACAACAAATTAAAATTTGTAAAAAAATAAGAAGAGAAAAAAAAAAGATAAAATAGGAGTAATGTCAATAATAGAATTGATAAATATAGAATTTATAATAAGATGTCCTGCAGCAGAACTTCATGTATCGCATTTGATGTAATCCTCTTAATGACTCCATTTGTAATTCCCGATCCAATTGGCTGTTTATTACAAACCAAAGAGCATCCACTGCGATTTTTTGGACAATTCAGTCATATTGACAATAAAACACGTAATTTAATAAGATTTGTGAGTTAAAGAATGAAACATATTAATAAAATACAAATTTTTTTAGCATTATAATAAAACAGAAAAATATACATTTTGGATTTTAACAGTATCACTACCGTTGTCGCTTTTTAGTAGCGGTTTGGTCCTCTACTTCTGATTTTTTAAAATATATTCTTAATTAATTCAAAGTGTATTTTTCCATTGTTTGTTATGTCCGTAAGTTCAAAAAAATTGGACTATCATAGTGCTAAATTGTTATACTATCACAGGAATTTCTCCGCATTGCCGAATTCGAAATTTCACCTTACTATATATACCAGGGGTGGCCAACAAGTCGATCGCGAGGCCAATTTGGGTTGATCGTTTGATTGCTTGAATTCAGTATACCATGGACTTTGAACCGATTGTAGAAGACAAAACTTTCAAGCAATAGTTTTAGACATATTCCATATAGATCAAAAGCTATTATCCATGTTCCTTTAATTCCCCTGGATGTGAGATTTTTGGCCCTTTAAATAATTATTGTTGTTGTTTTTAACGTAGGTAGATAGAATCCGTATATCAGTATTTCGGTACGTTGTGTACTCGGCGAGCTATCGATAGATAAGCAAAAAGTAAGTCATATTATTCTTTCATGATACGTCTTCCTGGCCCAAAAAAAAAAACCTGAAAGCAAAATATTAAAATCAAATTATCAGCCATAATCTGCAGCATTGTAACAACTTTTTCATATTTACGAAGAAATTATACATTGTAGTTGATAAAAAAAATTAAAATGGATTTTAAGTTAGTAAAAATCTATCTTGAAAAAGTGTCGGAAAATTTTTTTAGGTAACGCCTGTTCGGAATGTTACTATCAAAATTTGGGTCTGGAAATTAATTTTCTTCATGAGCTTATATCTCGAAAACTTAATAAGTGATTTAAAAAATAAAAAATAGTTTTGAGCATATATATTATTTATCTACCCATGATTCGCTGGAATGCACCTGATACATAAACACAGTATGCATTTCACCTCCTTCGAAAAGTGGACACACTTTTTAGATAATCTTTAGCGCACTTGCTCAGCCTCCACTGGCTCATTACCAGTGATGCGGCGAGAGGGATGCACTGGGATCTCTTGAGCTCTGCTCTACCCCTCACACGTGGGGGATAGAGTGGGCTCAGGGATCCTCAGGTCGATTGTGTAAATATTGTATATATTATTTTATTATTATGTTATTTTATTTATTTATTTTTCATTCAGATAGTTTGATTATGTTCATCTTGTCTATTCTTTTGTCTGTATATATTTTAAGAGTTTTTTTTTATTTATTTTTTTTTTATTTTAGTATATATGAGATCATTCATCACTATTACCTATTGCTCACAACTGTGTAGCAGATTGTAATATCTATCAATAAATAAATCTTCAAAAAAAAAACTTTTTAGATAAAAAGTAGTCCTTATATACAGAAAAGTTGGCAACCCCTGATATATACCATACATCAGTGAGCAAAATTAAAAATTGGATTTACACGGCCTTTTGTTTTAGGAAAGTATCTAAATATCATGTCGATCTCTTGTTGTTCTGATGACATCTGAACCGGCGAAACGTTGGCAGTTTGTTAATTCTTAGCTCCCATGAAATATTATTTAAAATGAACGATATTATTCAGTTCCTTGGATCTTTTGATGAGGGAAGAAAAGTTTAAATTACACTATGAAAAGAAAAAAAAAATGAATGTCTCTAACTCCTTCAGGGGGGAGGAGGGTGTTTTTAAAGGGGTATGAGAAATGATGGATAGATCCGTTCTCAAGATAGCGGCAAAGGAAAACGGACGCGTGTTCCTCAAGAGCAGAGACCAATCGCCTTTATGGCTCTCGAGTTTTACAACTGCAAAAACCTGCTCTTCTAGCCTTCCCTCACCGGCCCTTGCTCTTGATCCATAAATTCTCTAGCTATATCATTTCCTCTTAACAATTATTTATTCCATGATACATTCTGTCATATATTTTAAAAGTCAATGTAAAAAAAAAAATTGTTTTCGCTGGAATTGTAAAATTGTAGCCACTTATTTTTAATGATGGTT
The DNA here is from genome assembly GCF_000696795.3 of Halyomorpha halys. NCBI lineage: Eukaryota > Metazoa > Arthropoda > Insecta > Hemiptera > Pentatomidae > Halyomorpha > Halyomorpha halys. Next base: position 906,476 of record NW_027112031.1, read on the forward strand.
TTGAACATCATAATTAGTCTTGAATTCTTTAAATAAAGTTGAGAATAGATGATAACTAAAATATGTACCCCAACAATTCACCATCAGATAATTGCACACAGGGCCGAATCGTGACTTTATTGCGATTTAAATCAAATCAAAAATTCTATTAATTTGTTTACTTAAGAATGGAGTTATGGTGTAAAAGTAAAAAGAAAGTCATATTTAAATGGATTAAATACATAATCCGTGAAACGATAAAATGGTTAAGAGTTGGTATATATATATATATATATATATATAACTTATGAGTTGTCGGTACTATAACGAAAAAAAAGTAAGGTTCAGAGCAGAGTAACAGTACGCAATTAGAATGAAATAACACTACTATATTTCTGGAGTTATTGATCCTTAAAATCATTTTAAATGTTTATTTACAATGGTAGGGAGTATTAAGGCGGGCACAGTGCCTTATCCTATCATAACTGATATATATACATATAGTGAAGTCTCACTTATACGAAACTCACTTATACGAAACATTCAGTTATGCAAAGAATTTCTCAATCCCCTGCAAAAACTCCTTAATTATGTGTATGTAATTATCCGTTTATACGAAACATTCAGTTATACGAAGGAAAGTTTGGACCCGCTTTTTGTACATATTAGTAAATTTGGCAGTCTGCGTGCCTCAATGCGACGAAGCCATAATCGCAGAAATTGCCCCAACCCCAACGGAAGGAAGCTCGGACGATTCCGATTCAGATTACGAATATCCTTTGCCTCTTCCATCTTTTGCAGAAGCTCTTGAACCATTTGAAGATGTAAAACGTATTATATATGCGAAAGAAATTAGTGAGAAGGAATCTAACACCTTAACAGAATGCGATAGAATGATGCATTCAGCCAAAAGCAACATAAAACAAACAAACATAACGCAATTTTTTTGTCAAAAATTTGAACTAAAGATAAATTAAATTTTTATACAATAAATGATTTTTTTTTTTCACTTTACTTTGTTTTTCTTTCAACTGCATACAACATACGTATATGAACCTACTAAGTACGAGAAAAAAATTCTGAAAAATATACATACATAATATGTATGTATTGCGTATTCACTAACACGAAATATTCACTTATACGAATAATTTTTGGTACCCCCTCATATTCGTATAACTGAGACTTCACGTGTATATATATATATATATATTCACATAAAATAGTATTCTTTATTTATTCTGGGACATGTCTCATTAAAAAAACCTAAGAAGCATCGAAAATGGGCTTTAGTGCTTTAACGCAAAATACAAAATCTGGAAAAAAAATCGAATTGTAAAACATCATAAATTGAAAAAGGCAATTGTAATTTTTAAAACATTAATGATTTTTATATAGCTGTAGCTTTTAAGTAATATTATAGACATTTAATGATGTTTGCATTAAATAAAAGTAGTAAATGAAGTAAATCGATAAAAAGGAAACCAAAAAAATAAAACCATATACCACATACAAAAGTGTAAGAAAACTAAACTTCTTATAAAATAAAAGAAAAAAAAAATTAATTAGGACAAATTAATGTTTATATACATAAGAGTTGGTATGTAATAATGTTGGATTCTAAATAAATGTACTAAAACAATAATATTATAAATTAACCCTTGAAATTCTCAATTAGTGTTTTGAAAAGCAAAGACCTGAAAGCAAAGACACAAAAGAGCGAGTTACTTGAAGGGAGAGAACTTATGAAAAATTCAAACCTAATATTTTATCATTTTTTTCATTTGGTAATTAAGTTATGGTCTACTAGTAAAAAGAAAAGGTCATTTTTAAATTGATAAAATACATAATCAGTGAAACAATGAAATGATTAAGAGTAAGTAAGTAAATAATTTTTATTTATCCAAAGAATTGGATAATATTTATATTTAAAAACCAAAAATACATTTCTAATGAAAAAAACAACACATTTTGTATATTTTTAATAAAATGAATGTAATGAACTTTAAATTGGTACACTAACAGTTTTGCAGTTGGTATAAAAACATTTATTCTATTGTGTTAATAAAAAAATGGAATGGATCACAACTCTGTTTTGATGAAACTAGGTTTAATTTTATGGAACCAAATACAAATCGTAAAAATTTATAATAAAAATAAAAAATTACAGAATTTATTATATAATATACAGTTGTAAATTTCAATAAACATATTAAAAAATAATTAAAAAACTTAAAAATAAATACATCATTCTTTTTCCCTATGGTTCACAAAAATAAACTAAAAGGTGTTAATCATCAAAATCTGCAAATAATATTTTACAGTTGTTGACGATTCACTTAAAGAACTGAATCGTTTGAAAGTTCAATTTCCCGTAAGAGTCGTTCATCTTAACCTAAGTTCTTTTGACCGTCTTAGATCTTTCAATTCCTTGTCGTAATGATGAAGTTTTAATTAATTAATGCCTCAATTATGATATCAAAACAAAATTTAGCCTGATATGGAATATATCTTAAAATTAGATTTTCTTTTGGGATCCGTAAAGAAATTACCCCATATTGATGGAAATTCTGTAATTAGGTGCGCTGGAGAAGGTTGGGTAATTAATAATATCCTCAAAAGACAGACCATACGCCAATATTATGACCCAAAAAAAAGTCAATTCAACATTCCTCGAATTATGGAGGTTATAGGAAGGGGGTGAACGTGGATTGTGGGACACCCTGTATACATGAGTGAGAAAGTTGTCTGACTCACGGTCTCAATGATTAGACCAAAATTGTATGACATTTCGATTCAAAATAAAATTATTTAGACAGACATATATATATATATATATATTGGAGTCAATATTGGAGTTTTCAAGAGATTATGGGTTAGATTTGGTTGAGTTGGCACTCATACGTAAGAGAAGTTTGCATTTAGTATATAAAAACTAATTTTTAATATATTTTTTTTTTAGCCCTGAATATTAGTTTACAATTAAACTAAATTAATCTGCAGCGTATTTAAAAATTATTAAATAAACATTTATTCTTTCCTAGAAGCGTATTTCCTATCTATATCACCACTCCTAAGTATATAAGTTGTTACTTTTTTTCCCGAAGGTTAAAACTTTTCTTTAAATTATTACTCCTTCCCTTTTATATATATATCTTGGTGGGAGAGTTTTTTAACTTTTCTTTTTGTTATATATTTATATATACATATACATAAGTCAGTTTTTTTTAAATAATTAATTAGCTCGCGAAATATTTTTTTTTTAACCCCTAAATAATACGTGAAAAATATAAGATCCCATTTCAGTGAATTTTATAACGCTATTGATAACGAATCTGTTTCCGTATTGAACGTTTTTGGATCTATTCATAAATGAAGAATGATTAAAATTGGCCCGAAAATGCTATGGTCTTGAAAAAAAAAATTCGTCCCTATATATTAGCATTAACATGCAAAATGATCATCCCTTTCAACCGTCATTTTACGGTACCATTATGATTATAATAACCTATCTCTATTCTTGGAAGGTTCAATAGTTAATAATAGGCTGACAAGGAAGACGAGGGCAAACCGATCGGGGAATTAACTGTGTCCTAACTTTTCTTCTTTTTGGACTGAATAATTATAGGCATAATTAAGATTAGAGATAACTTAACTGGCCGTCGTTTATAACATAACGTAACGTTCAAAATTCTTAAGATGAATCTAGAATATTTTTTTTAAAATGTCGAACATTTTTGTCCGAAGTTACTTTTCTTGGAGAACAAAAAACTGCTACCATTTTGTATATTGGAACATTTTCCAGATTAGCTCCTTATGTTATGTGCATAATTTCAAGAAATTCAGTCGTTCATTCTGTGTTTGTCAGTGGAGTAGTTATTCTGTAATGTGCCTTTAATATATACAAAAAAACATATTCTCCCCATCAAATCCAAGATGTATTTCTTTCAATTGCTATCTCGCAAGGGTATATCAATTCATAGATTATCATTCAGAGAAATCGCTAAAAGGTATGGATTAATCAAATTCTCTTTTGGGACCCCAATTTTCTGGATGACACATTTTCTTTTATATAAAAAAAATTATAAATATGAAACAAAATAGATTTCAACACTTGGTAGGCACGAAACTGATAATTTGTTAAAACTTAAAAGTTATGAATCCCACTGTAATACTTTCCTAATTCCATAACATACTGAATTACCAATTTAGAATTACATCGCCGTACATCACAGCATCATAAGGCTGTTCTCGATCGTTTGTTCGTAGTAGATGCACAAAATACAAAGTTTAGATAAATTCTAAAACACTCCATCAGAAAGAAAAAAATCACAAGAATAATTTTGGAACAGTACACAGTCACGAGCTCTAGCGACAGCTAATAGAACCCGTTCAGCGCGCCAGCGCCCCCTATAGAAGCTTACAAAGTAACATTTCAACCATGACCAGATAATATATCATTAATTATTACCTAGTATAGATGTATATAACATTTTGTAACTTGTATACATTATCAATAAAAGGAATCCACATAAATTTCCTGTACCAACCCAAATCGATTCACTATTAGAAAACTTCAACAATGTTTGCTTGGAGTAAATAAGATCCAACTTACAAGGCTGTAAATAGGTTCCCTCTGATTCTCTTCAGGGCTCTTCCAGTATTTCTCTTCTTAGTCAACAATTATTTCTGGAGTTATCAACATCCTCCCACCTTCTTTTTCTTACATCCACAAGTTTTGAAAACTGGTTTCATCCATACTTCTCTCCTGCTAGTTCAGGGTACTGATTCAGGATTTCCACTAGCATAACCTTATCCTGTATAATGTCTGGAGGCAGGTTCCCTCCAGCATTGTGGCATGTCAAAAGACTGGTTACCTTTTGGTTATTCTTGTCTATCCTAGTATCTATCCCATTCCTTCCAAATTTCTTCTATTGGTAACACTGATAATATGAGTGAATGTGCATTAGCAAGGCCTTTGGATAGATCATATAAATCACCCCACAATACAATTATATTAGCTCCAATTGCATAGAACTCCTATTAAAAATTAGATTAAGTGCTATGCTTTTCTTTATGAATAAAATTTGTCAAATCATTACAGAGACTGGAGGAGTGGTATGGCGGAAGGAGGAAAAGCACCTGTTGACCCACCAAGCAGACATTCTGATGATGATTCTGGTTGTGCTTTAGAAGAATATACGTGGGTACCGCCAGGCTTAAGACCAGACCAGGTAAATTTTAAGTTTAGTTGTATTTCATGTTATTAATTGTTTATATTTTGGACTGAACATCTAGAATCACAATGCCCCTGTTGAACTTAAAACCTTGTCTATGATCTACTCTACACCTACTTCTTAAATTCTCTCCTTAATGTTTATGGGTTAGACTGGTGCTTCAGCAGGAGGCTACAAGAAGCTACTGGCTGGCTTACCCTAGACAGTTTTTGAAAAAGAAATACTAGGAATAAAAAGACAAATATATATATAGCTAGATGCCTTAAAATAACAATAGTAATTAGTATTAATCTTCGTTTAAAATTAAATGGTGTATTAAGTATGTAAATAGGTATCTCCTCAAACACATAAATAACATTTGGTTAGCTTTGCTTTTGGTAAGGTTTATCAATTAAACAAATCTCTGATCAGTCTGTATAATAAGGTAGTTTTTTACTGAAGCTCTTCTAACTTGAGTTACAAAACTGTTAGAGCTAGGCTGTGCCATAAAACTAAAACAATTATCTGAGGAGATGATTGGGGGTACGGTCAGTAAAGAACACAAATAAGTAAAAACTTATTTATTAGTGCTACTGTTTCAGCCAGAATTTCAAGCCTTCGTCAGGGCTAAGAACAGAACACAAAATAACAACCATAATGAATAAGAGGAATTACAGAATGATTAGAAAATAAGAAAACAGATAAGATTATAAATACAAATTAATATTGAAAGACATGTATAGTCTAAGTATTATAAGAAGATAAAGGCTGTATAAGAAAAATAATAATAAAATTAAGTAAGAGGAAAAAACAAATAATAATAAAAAGTTATGAAAACAGTGGGAAGTAAAACATATATGTAGGTAATTAAAAATACAAGTAAAATAACAGGGTTAAAGAAATAAAATATAAAGTTATATGATCCAAAAGGAATGAAGAAATATGAATATTTCAATTAAATAATAATTAAATTAATTATATTAATTAAATATTATTAATATATTAATATATATTATTGTATATTGGTATATCCCTGTGTATTTTCCTCTCAATATTTTCATTTGTTTGGCCACATAATTAGCTCTTACTTTCAGCGTAGTTTTCCATCTTACCATTAGTTTTAAAAGGTGTCTGCTTACATTAGATTGAATCTCGTACATATTTAGTAACTTCAGAAGCCAGCTGTGTGGAACAGTGTCACATGCCTTTTTATAATTGATCCATGTCTTAGAGACGTTTCGTTGTTTTTTTCGAAAATTGTGCTGCAGTGAATGAATCTATTACTGAGAGTTCTTTACAACCCTTGCCTCTTTGTTTGGACCCTAGCTGTCCTGTAGGTGTCATATTCTCATTTTCAATGTTTCTTATATCTTAATTGTCAAGATAGAAGTGAGAATTTTATACAGACCTACTAATTATTAAAGTTTACTAATTATTAAAGTTAATTATCACATTTATTGTTATTTAGAGGTAATAGAGTCATTTTTTATATGAATAAAGATCAATATTTAAGCCTTGATACTTATTTATTTAGTTCTCATATTATTTATTAAAATTAGTAAAATATTATAATGAGTAACATTCTTAGAGGGACCTTAAATTGCAGGTACACCTTTATTTTTCTGGCTTATCAGAAGATAAAATACCTTATGTTAATTCTCCTGGAGAAAGGTACAGAGTTCGTCAACTTTTACAACAGCTTCCTCCACAGGACAATGAAGTATGTTATTGTAATAACTTAACTGAGGAAGAACGAAAAGAGCTCAAAATATTTTCTGCTCAAAGAAAAAGAGATGCATTAGGAAGAGGAAGTGCAAAATTAGTAAATGCACCAACTTCATGTGCTTTGGTAACTAAATTGAATACACTTTACTTCATTTAATATTTAATTTCATGCCATAATGTTTGTCTTTATGTTATTACATTCTTTAAAACATATTTATTCCTTACTCTTTTATTATTTTTTTTTTATTCAATTCAGAATACTTACGAATAATATTCTAATATATTGAGGTTAGATTCTATTATAGGATTTTCTAAAAATAGTTTCCTTCATTAATTTTAGCATAAACTAATTGATCTTTGATAATATTACAATGAGCAATCAATCTTAATTAGGTACAGAAAGATATTTATTTATCTACCTTGAATTTCATTAAAACTTTAATAAAAAATATTATACACAATTATAAAAATTACATTCTTTATTGTTACTCTGTCAGATTACAGAGATGGTTTGGTGATGTACAATAGGAGATAAAACTCCAATATCAGAAGCCACACATGCTATTATGATCTCTGGCTTACACAATAATCTATATATTTATATTATATATTTTTATCAATTTCATTCTTACGATTTTTAAATCAAATAATAAAAAAGAATATTTATTTGAAATAATATTCTGTTACTTAATGACCTAATTTTCAGGGATGTTTCTAAATGTTCTTTTCTGATATTTACTAGTAATCAAGATATGCCAGTATTTCTAATACTGTAATCATTCTTTACAGCCAATTTCTTTACTTAGTAAAAAACAATGTTGGAAAATAAGACAAATGTTTGACAATGTTTTTAGTTGTTTATTTACTCACTTTACTCATAAAAAAACATTTTTATATTTTACTAATATTAATGTCTTATCTGCTGCTTAATTTGTCATCAAAAATATATAAACTCATAGTCCTTCCTATGAATAATAGTTAATATTTGTTGTTGAATTATATTTTGTATTATGAATTTATTTTTCAAGCTTCAATTTTTTCCTATAAACAATACTTCATTATGCTATTAGATGTACGATTATCTTATGCAAATATATTTTGTTATAAATTAAAATACTAATAAACATTACTTTTTAGTGTCAAGAACTTTTATCAGCTGGAGACATGTGTGTACAAGCATCGAGAGCTGGTCCAAACAAAAGTTGGCACCCATCATGCTTTACTTGTACTGTTTGCAATGAACTCCTTGTAGATCTGATTTATTTTTATGAAAATGGAAAATTATATTGTGGTAGACATCATGCAGAAACTTTAAAACCACGTTGTTCAGCTTGTGACGAGGTAATATTTAATATTAATAATTTTGTATCTGTTTTATTTTTTTAACAGGTGGATGGAATTCTTTAAATTATAAAAAAATTGCTGAATAGTTTTATGATTATTTACTAATTAATCAAACACCCTCTGTTACTATTCACTTAACTCCCTGGTTCTACGGTGTCACTGTCATTCATTTCAATAAGTAGTCAAATCATTCATACATTAAATTGTTGTACAATTCTATCAAATTTTGCCATTAATTTTTCTTGAAAGGTGGTCAAGCCTTTTTCTGCAGTCAAAAGTAAATACTGATTCAAATAGGCATAGGAAGGATAACTTTTCTGTTTTGGCAGACCAATGAGATAAATCATGAAATTCCCGCTCAAAATAGGCTGATTAGCTCCAAGATTTCTCATTCTTCCAAGCATGATAAGTGCCCAATTAAATTTTCGAGAATTCAAGCAAACTAAACAGATTATTAGAAATGATATATTTCTTTACTTTCCAAATGATATATGTACCTGATATATGTACCATATCAGTAAGTAATCATACATATGGACATTGGGACTAATATGACACTTAACTTGGACATGAATTACTCTAAAATAAGACATAATTTAATTATTTTGAGATAAAAAATATGAAAATAAAAGAAGAAAATGAGAGAATAGACTATCACTCTCAAAAAGAAGGTAAAAGTGATCTGATTGGAGAAGTTTGTCGGGGGGTGCGGTCAGCAAAGGACAACATAAAAGTGATTTGGTGAAAAACACTGTTTTTCTTGTTAAAAGGAAAGAAAAAGAAATATGCTAGGATATAATGGAATTATTTATGATAAACTTTAAAGAAATTTCTTTTTTTTTTTTTTTTTTAATCATTTCAGAAACTACTTTTTTGATTTTTTTAAAAACAATGCAACACCTAAAGACTTTGCAACATTTTGAACAGAATGACAACATAAAAAAAACATGTAAAACTGGTGTATCATGTCTCTAAAATTACAGTTTGCGAATGCCTGAAAATAATAATGATATTGAGAATACAAGAATTTATGATGGCCCAAATCCTTTAACTTTAAAGAAATCAAATGTTTTTCCAGGCTTTCATGAATTTATGATGACTATGCTGCACAGTATCACCTCAAAATTAAAAAGCAATAGAGGTTGGTGAAACAATATACAGTAGGCCTACATCTTTTTAATCAACCATCTTTTATTTATATTATCCATTATATACATAAATAGATGTATAAATATATATATCATCATCATAATCAATCCTCATGAACCGCATTAAGCAATGTAAAGAGGAAGTTTATAGAGCCCTCTTCAGCTCTGCCGGTCTTCTGCAAGGCACCTTCTGTCATTCCATAGAAGTCCTCTTCTCTGGAAGTCGCTTTTTACCTCATCTTCCCATTTCCTTCTAGGCCGTCCTCTTCCTCTCTTGCCCTCTACTTTGGCTCGGTAGGCCTCGCTAGCTACTCTCCTTGGTTCTATTCACAGAACATGTCCCAGCCATCTCTGTTAATTCTCTTCAATCACATTGTTGGCTGGCTTAATATTGAGGTTCGATGACCATGACCGATCTCTTTTTCTCTCAAGGCCTCCAAGTTATCAGGCTAAATATATATTAGATATAATAGATGTATGTAAGTCTATTTTGATAGAGTATAAGAAATAATTAACAATTACAGATTATCTTGGCCGATGAATGCACTGAAGCAGAAGGAAGAGCCTGGCATATGAAACATTTTTGTTGTTCAGAATGTGATAAACAGCTTGGAGGTCAAAGATACATTATGCGTGATGGTAGACCTTATTGCCTAAGCTGTTTTGATACTTTGTTTGCAGAGTTCTGTGATTCCTGTGGTGAAGCCATTAAGGTTGATCATGGTAAGATTAGTTTAATTGTATGCTAATTTATAATCATCTCTTTATATTTTCTTCAAAGCATTTGGTTGAGTTTTATATACCTGATTTTTGTTTTATTCATTTGAAAATAGGAAGATTAGTACCTAGAAAAGTATTTTATACAGTTTGAAATTGATTTTTTGTTCTTAGTTTTTCTTTCTTTTTTTTTTTTTTTTGCTTTAATTTAGAAAGAAACCATTTCATATTCATGTATTTCATACTAATACAATGTATCTTTAAATTTTGTCTTCAAGTTATTTAATTAAACTTAAATCTGACATTCTTGTAAGAAAAATCAAGTGATGACTTTCTCTTTATTTTTTAGACTGATTCATAGGTGTGAACTAGGTAGTTCATAAGGATATACATAATGTATGACTAAATAAAAAATTAATCTTCCTTCTGGGACACTCATTCCTATAAGAATAACTGCAATGTCCAATTCAAGCAGCATTAGTCTGGTTGCATTATGGATTGATTAAATTAAACACTTGAAGACAAGTTGTATGTATTATTTAAATTAAATAAAATGAGAATTGAAAAAAATTTAAATATTTATTAGGTGTGTATATT
>NW_027112031.1:917360-924209 GCF_000696795.3 Halyomorpha halys
TTATATATTATATATATACACGCACATACATACTCATAGAGAAGATTGATCTTTGACGATATGTAAAGAAATAAATCAGATCAAGAATATAGGAACATTCTTAATGATTTGATGAGGAAGAATTTCCATTGCAAATCCAGATAATACAGATACTTTAAGGAAATGAATCACAGAGTCTTAGGAGCTGTTTGTGGATTAAGATCAATTTTCTTGTGATTTGGGAAACATGCTAATTTCAAGTTATATAACTCCTCAATTTTTTTTTATAGTATTTTAAATTGAAAATGAATTCTATTGAAGTATAGCAATGGATAGTAGAGAAGGTTTCTAACCAAGGAGGATATTTTTGTGTTAGTTTATGTCAATGTAAAATAAGGTAGGTGAGAGGGAAGATTCCTGAAGAACTTTTTGTGAAAGAAGTAGAGGTGATGTAAGGACTTTTGCTGAGAATCAGGACTGTGGTGGGAGCAAAGAGACAAGATGAAACAGAACCAGCCTAAGGCAATCTTTAAAAGGCATGGGATCGAGGAAGGGACAATACCTTGCTTTTCTTCACCTAAGAGCTGCATTTGACTCATTTCTATGCCAAATAATTTGAAATGTCTTGGATGAGAGAAATATTCAACCAAGTTTGAAAATTGTCATTAAATCAGTATATCAAAACCCAGAAGATATAGTTTGTCTCAATGGTTCAAGATCTGCACCCTTTAAAGTCTGCTAGGGAGTGAAGCAGGATAATAGAAAAATATGCAAAAGGAGAATTCCTAGAGCAACTGTATGATACTGGGACCTGCTCCCAGTGTGGTTAAAAGTTTTATTTATGCAGATGACATGTTGGTAATTCCAGATGGACATGATGTCTTCAAATAGCTATTAATGGATGGTCCAAAGAATTGAGTATAAATTACTACAAGAGCAAAATTATGTATATTGGAAGGACATACCAACAGTTTGCAATTAATTGCTTTAGACAGAAACTTAAAATAAAATGAAATAGTGGAAAGTTTTGTAGATACTGTTATAAGTAGTGATGGACAAATAGACCAAGAGATATTGAACTGAATTAGAGAAGTCAATTGTGTATTCTTTCAGATATTTTCACCACTAATAGGCAAACAAGAAGTAAACAAATTGACACATATATACCTGTTTAAATATCTATTTTGATCTGTTTTTCTTTATGGATCAGAAAGTTGAATAATGTTTAAGAAAAATGTGAGCCAACGTACAGCCGTGGAAATAAGATTCTTAAGGAAAGCCATAAGAAAAACCAGAAGGGACTGTGAAAGAAATAACAACATCCAAGCCACATCAGTAGTAAATTCTGTTATTAAATTCATCTAGGAATGCCTATTGAAATGGTAAGGCCATGTTTGTAGAATGGGAGATGATTGAAAGCCCTAATAGCTGATGGAGGTAAGGCCAATAGGAAAGCACCCTGTAGGTAGATCAAGATTTACCTATAGTGACATCACAGGCTTGGAAAGGAACAAAGTTATACATCTGATCAACTCCCAATAACTCCACCTTGGGGTTTCAAAGGAACATGAACTTGGAATAATCACTCATTATATTTGAGTATGCTTAAAATGTCTTCTTGGGGTATCTGCTTCCTTCATAAGTTCTCAGATTTCTTTGTACATCTATGGAACTGGGGGACATTGGATAGTAAATTATTTGAGAAGAACAAGCTTATTTAAAAATGTAAGGGGATTTGATGAGAGGCTTTCTGCCATCCCATCAATGGACTGGGATAATGGGAAAGGGAATATCATTGAAAATTTGGATAAGGTCAAGGAATGACAGAAATATTATTGGATTTTGTGAAAACAAGAGTTGATTTTGATGTGTCCCAGAACTGAGTATGATAGGTGGCTTGGATAGGTACAACAGAAACCATCAACTGAGAAATCTTTACCTATGTATAAAGGGAATATTTAAGGTCTGCTAGGTATGTTATATCAGTAGTGTTGGAGAGGAAATTTTTATTACCAGAATTTATAATGTTATTATATAGAGGAACTTAAGTAAGAAGGGAGGACTCAAATGTGTCAAATTTAATGTATTATTATTGTATTATTGTGAATTTCACTTTTTCTATTTATTTGTAAGTTTACTCTATTAAAGGAGAGTTAATGGAACATTTCAATCTCTATCATTATTACTTCCTTACTCCCTTCTAAATTAATTAGCTGACACAAATATGATATAATATTTATTATATATATATACACACACATACATATACATTAAATTTATCAATAACATTTTGTCATAGGTCAAATGAGTCATGATGGACAACATTGGCACGCAACAGATAAATGTTTTTGTTGCCGTATGTGCCGCTCTCCACTTCTGGGACGCCCTTTTCTTCCAAGAAGGGGTGCAATATTCTGCTCTATTGCCTGCAGCAAAGGAGAACCACCCACAGAAGAAAAAGATAACCAAAAGCTAAGAAAATCAAAGACCACCAGCAGTATTATATCTGAATCTTCTAGTTCACCACCATCCTCTAGGAAAATAAACAATACACAAAATTCCATCTTACCAAAACCAAAAGCAGAAATAGGCATTTCAGCTTTTTCATTAACTGCACAATCACAACAAAAACTAAAGTATGTTGAAAATTTATCGTAAATTTTAATTTAACAAAGAATATATTAATTTAAAGTATTATTTGATTTTAACTTTGTACGATTTTGAAGGATCCTTCTAAAGAATATGTCATAAAGATATAGTTTTACCAAGTTTTTTATTGAATTTCTTTTTGAATTAGTTTTTCATACTGAAAATTTCATAAGTGATATAAGTTAAATTATAATGTGTACATCACACAACTTTCACTTACTGTCCTGGAAGATGAAAATTTCAAATAATAAATTCTAATTTTTTTTATTGGTATGAAAATTTATATTTTAGAGTTTCTAAACGTTTGAATAATGAATATTAACTTTGTTCCTGCCAATAATACAACAGTTTAACACGGTATAACAAAGCCATGTACATATGATTGCTATTTCTCCTTTAGTTTATTATCAGATTCTTTCATATTTTATACTTATACATTTTTGATTATTATTAGCAATGCAAAATGTTTATTAATATTATTATTGGCGCGACAGACCGTGGAGGTCCAAGGCCTCGACCTATGTACTTAGGAAATATATCTCGTGTTTCATGACGTGGTTTTCCTAGGGTGAGTTTGTCACTACCATGCCTATTTTTGTGACTGCCACACATTGGCTAACAGGCCTCACAAATACCCGTGGGAAGGCTATGAGTGATTATTGTATAATTATACACTTGAAAAAATCCCAGATAGGGCCAGGGACTCAAACTCGTAACCTTTTGGTTGGCAAGGCTCGTTACCATCACCCCCAAAAATGTTTAAAAATTTTAAATAAACCAAATTATAAGTACCTTAGCAGACTATTGTTTTCTAATTTGCCATTTAAGCCCTGTTTAACTATTTCAATGAGGATAAGATCTAATTGCTATTAAAGATAACTTGATATGGTATATCAAGTTTTATTAAAATTGCTAGACCTTCCTGAGAAAATTGAAAAATTGATTCAATAAAGTGGCACTTCCAGCCAGTCAACTTTATCAAATAAATTACTCTTATATCATTATACTACATAATATACCATCTCAGACATATAATATACATCCATAAATATGTAATGTCAGTTTTATACAACTTTTCTTTTCTGAGCTAGGCTCAAAGATCATTTTGTGAGACTTACTTATTTGGACTCAAGGGACTTCAAAACACATATTTCCATCTAAAGCTCAAATTTTAAATTTGGCATGATCATAATACATAATAATATAAGTAAAAATATTATATGTTGATTTCTTAGTAGTATCCAGCTAAAATCGTTCAACTCAACAAATAAATGTTAAAAAACGTATATTATAAGAAATGATCTAATGTAGTAAATGCTGCATGAATTAACAATGAAATTATTACAACTAAATTTAAATAGGAAATCAGATTTAACTGTCAGCAATCACAAGAATATTGCAATATATTTAATTAAATATACTTGTCTATATTTAATGGGATATAATTATGTCAGGATATTCTTCCATTCTATGGAGTATTCATTGTTTAAACATTATTATTTTAAGTTTGATATGTTACATTTCACACCAAAGTTGTTTAGGTTTACAGTTTTTATATTTGTTGTATTTATGACTACTAAATTAATAGTTTGTTATTAATAATAGCTGAGTTTTAAAAAAAAACTGTGCCCCAACATTATCTAGTCAGAATTTGTTATGTATTGCATTAAGATTGGTTCATTTGAAAAATGAAATAATTTATTAGTTTGAATAATTTTAAGGAGAAGCTAGCTAGGGGTAATACACAGTAAATATAATGCTACTGTAATGTGTGGAACGTTTCGGCCTAAGTTGTAAGCCCATAATCAGGGAGGCTCCTAACTTCTTTACAACCATAAAAGAAATAAAGAATAGATATAGATATAGAAGGAAATACATGGGAGAATACAAAACAATTAAATAAACATAGTATTGATGATAAACTTAAGCAATATGTGATTTGGAAAATTAAGTATATATGAAAAGTGAAATAATCAGAATCAATGTAAAAACGATATCTAAAAGAGAATATATAAAAATGTAAACGAAAATAAAAAATATAAACATTATATAAACCAAAAGAATATAAAGTAAAACAGCAATTAATGTAAAAGTTTCGAAGTTCAGCTTCATTCTTCAAGCCAAAACATCATCATATATTGAAAAATTACTATACTCAAGATATGTTACTTTCTTTACTGAACCCTCAGCTATCTTCCCTTGATTACATTAAAAGTAAACATTATCTCCACTATTAGGAATAATTTTAATTGTAATTAGTTTTTGTTATATTTTAATTTTTCAAATTGTTATCCGTCAAAATTGTGTAAATAAATATATTTTTTTGTTTCAGGAGTTATGACTCATTCTGTTCCTATAACTCTCTTCGTGAGAATGTTCAAAGCAGATCTCCAAAAATGGGGAAAAAAATGATTCAAGACTCAATCCAAAAATTTTCTGAAAATACGTTATCTATTGTTGAAAACCAACAAGATGTCCTTCCTCTCCCTTCACCATACAGTTACAATATTTCATCTAGTAGTAGCCAACCATTTGATCAATTACTTCTGGAAAAAACATTAGAGGAGTTAAGAAGAAGAAATGAAAAAGAAGAAGTAGAATCTACAAATTCAAATGAATCTGAAATAGATAAAAATAAGCTTGATGAAAACAACTTGGATCGATTTTTCATGGATGCTAATGAAATTTTGTTACCACAAGTTGAAAATTTTTTTAAGAAAACAGGAGAAAGCAGCGATGAATGTAGTCAAAATCATGAATCTATTGGGCTGAAACTTCCCCTTGAATGCAATAGCATGGATAATGTTAATTTAAAACCTTTTATTCGAAGAATTCCTGCAGAGGACTATTTGAAAAAAAAAGAAAAGATCATTGTTCATAAAGAAGTAGATGAACTACTTTCAAAATGTAGTGGAAGGGATAGAGAAACACTTCATTTTGGTGAGGGAGCTTGTAGTTTAGAAACTTTGAGACTGACTGCCAAGTCAGCCCCTGATTCAATAGTTAGGAGAAAACCTTTGCCTGAATTGCCTGGACCTCCATCACCAAAGAAAAATCTTAGTGTTAGATTCCGTTGTGTAAATCCACAAGTAGATCATAATAAACCAAGTTGTAGTTATAAAACAACAAATTATGATTCGGACAGCTCATGTTCAACTTGTTCAACAAGTTCCAGTGATGATACTAATGCCTATAAGCTTCCACCTCGAAGAGCTTATGGTGGTGTTAGAATATCTTATGTTCCTAATGATGCTGTGGCTTGCGCTAAAAGACAACAAGGTAATCACAGTTCTCTTAAGAAAACTGATGACAAAAATTGTGTTATTTCATGATATTTTGGAACTATTGAGCTAATTTGTATATAAGAATAATTGTACATTAAAATATTGACTAGTGATAACAAATTGAACATATTGTAATGAAGATATAAATGTAAAAGTATAAATATTTTTTCTGTAAATTGAAATTTGAGGAAATTTAAATTCCAAGAATATCCTTTAATTCCTATTGTTAATAAAACAAAAGTGATAAATTCTGGAGTGTAGTAAGATTTTTATCATATTGATAATTTAGTTCATTATTGAATGTAAAAATGTATTATTTTTTCAGTCTTTTAATTTAATTTGGCGGTAATATTTTATTACTGGTAGTTTCAAAATAAAAGGACTGATTTATTTATTCAATGTAAAATATTATTTGAAAAATATATTTTTATTTTATTTGTGAACCCTGTTTATCCTGTCATTAGTAATTTCATACTATTCAAATATACATATAAAACATATATAATTATCGAGAGAAAACTTGAAAAAAAACTTAACTATATATATAATGATTTTTTAAGGCCAAGAATACCAAGTTTTTTTTTCCCTAAAAATGCAAATTTCTGTGCTCCAACAGAACATTTCTAAATTTGTATCACTTTTTTTAGAATCTATAATGAATTTTATATAACATAGCAACCAGTTTGTTGAAAAATATTAGAAGAAGTTCAGGTGATCATAGTACCAAAGAAAAGAAAACAATTAAGGTTGAATAATTTTCAGTAAAATATGTTCGAATTCATGAAGTAAAATTTTATCGTTTTCATAAAAGTTGCTTCATTTCATCAGGATTCCAAATCCAACTTTACTAAGCCGGTTTGATTTTGAAGAAATATTGAGGTTGGGAGGTCAAAAAACATTTGAAACCTACAATAAGCATTCCTAATATATATATATA
>NW_027112031.1:925130-926392 GCF_000696795.3 Halyomorpha halys
TAGTTGACATAACATTAACTTCTATCAATTTTCTTTCCATCTTTTATAATCTTTCCTGCATAGGCCTTCCCTTTTTGGGAGTAATAGTCAGCACTTCCCGGGGTGACCAGCCCTATTGGGAGGCGAATTCTTTCCATTTCTCCTTCCAGGCATCCCTGTTCCTAGCAGCTCTCTACCAAAGGGGTCCTGCCATCCTCTTGAACATATCGCTCCATCTTCTCTTTTTGACGTCCTCTTCTTCTTTTAAGGTCATATGGATTCCATTTTGTGGCAATTTTTGACCATCTGTCATCTTTACACTGCAGGAGATGTCCTGCCCATTTCCATTGTGTCCTGTTTCTTTCTGGATCCATGCAGTTTTTATTCAATCTCTTTTCCTCACATTCACAATGGTTCTTCCAATATTATTTTGCCACACCTGTAATTTCCTCACTATAGTCAGTGACCACGCTGGGCATCCATAAGTGACCACTGGGCTAATGCAACTATCGAAGAACTCCCTTTTAAGGATAATACTTGTTTTTCCCTTCATTATACGCCTGAGAGACCAAAACTTTTTCCAGCCGAGTGCCAATCTCCTCTAGACCTCCTTTGCTCCTCTATCCGTGAATGATATTAACTGAGCCAGATAAATTTACTCTTCAACATATGCCAACTTATGGTTGTTAATTTCACACTCCTCTTTTACGTCATTTGTCATAAGTTTCGTCTTCTGGTAGTTTGGATAAAGACCAACCTCTTCACAAATGACCACCCCCTAAAAAATAAATATAAAAGTGAAGAGTAGTCAAATACTGCAACAGCTGCCCATTTATTAATCTCTGTTGGTGTGAAGTTTGGGTGTATTATTTTATTTGGTTTAAAGAGCTCTATACACGACTATAGGTAGTGAGTAGTCACAGTTCACAGTTAGGGTTCAAATTAGAGGTGACCATTGGCAGTTTAACGTAAAATTGTTAGTCAAATTTTGGAACCCTTATCCATGTAAAGTTATAGGAATCTTATTAAACAAGAAGATTCACTCGTATTTTTATTTTATTTTATTTATTTTTGTTACAAATAACAATGTGTAGGCAGTAGTAAGCAACTAGTGAAAAATGTTTAGGTAAAAAAATCTGAATATATGATATCAAAAACATGAAAAAAAAATACTTGATACTCATATTGTTGTAGGTATCTAATAGCTTCCCAAAGTTGGGATCCATGGTTGGAAAACCAATGACATCTCCAAGGAACCTCCTTAACTTTTATATGTATATATA
>NW_027112031.1:926647-941854 GCF_000696795.3 Halyomorpha halys
ATACGAGAGGGGTGGTTTGAAAAGTTCTTGGAATGTACTAGAAAGAAGTGTCTTACCTCTGTGGAACAGGTTTTAATTTTTAACATAGTCTCCCTGTAGACCAATGTATTTGGTCCAGTGATCTTCCAATGCCTTGATCCCATCTCGAAAATGAGATTCCTCCAGGCCTGCAAAATACCTCTCCAATTCGGCTGTCAGTTCTTGCCCCGTAATTGTTCGGCCAGTAGGAAGATAATCTATCAGCAGAATGCCTTTTGCATCCCAGAAAACTGAGGCCATGACCTTTCCCGCCTGTACTGCCTTTGCTTTCTTTGGGAGCCAAGTTTCCCCCCAATCTGAAGTCACAAACCGGCGCAAAAAATCTTGTTGGTTGTGCTGAGAACGGGCCAGATTTTGTTCGGACATTTCCAATCTGGTGCGTTTATGATCCAATGTCAAGGCACCCATCTTGCGGCTATATTTTTTAATTCCCTATTCTTTGGTTAAAATGTGATATACCTGTTCAGATGACATCCCTACAGCTTCAGCAATCTCACGCACTTTCAGTCGACAATCCTCCATTATCTTTTTATGGACTTTTGCGATAAATTCTGGGGTTGTAGCACTTTTTGACTGTCCACTACGCGGATCATCATCTAAGCTTTCCTGATCAAATTTAAACTTGTTGGTCCACTTGGTAACAGTTGAATATGAGTCCCCTCTATTGAATAGGAGCAGAGTCCCCTAGTGTGTTCTGAAAGTTGGCATAAATTTTCTTTGCTTTACAATCCAACTGATATACTCTTTATCCTTCCATCCTTCCTATTGGATCTCCAAAATACTATAAAACCAATAATCACCCTTCTCACTAGAATCCTGACCGAAATTCCTTTCAGTCTTCCACGATGAGTGCAAAGCCCCTAGTTATCCTTTTGTGGAACACTAATGGACTAAATAACCACCGTGACGAACTTGATATATTTCTCCACAACAAACACATAGATATTGGCCTGTTGACAGAAAATCACTTTACTCAACGGTCACATTTCTACACTCGTGACTACAAATCAGACACTACTTACAAATCAGACCACCCAACACTTCACACGCCGGGTCTTGCATCTTTATCCATAAATCCTTATCCAATTCCCGCATTCCTTCCACTCCAACTGACGCTATCCAATCAACCTCTGTAATTATTGCAACTCATCCTTTCCACTTAACATTATCAGCTGTATACTGCCCCCCTGGTAATTCCCTTTACTACAATCACCTTGACTCTTTAATCCGATCCTTCGGATTGCGCTTCATTGCTGGAGGAGACTATGCTAAACATCAACGATGGGAATGTCGTACATCCAATACCCATGGTAATATCCTTTCCCAAGTCACTTCCTCCAATAGTTATCTATCCTCACACCCATGAGCCCTACTTATAGGCCTACATCTCTCAAGAAACGTCCTGATATCTTAGATATATTTACCACCTCAAACCACAATCCAGTTATCCTTTTTTTACATACGAGCTTCGTTCCTAAGCCCTTTGTCCCTCATTGATTAAAGGACGAGTTGACTGGGACAAATTTCGTAATGATTTGGAAAACAAACTGGTCTCCACTTATGACTAAACATGACATTGACGAAGCAATAAAAAACTTGACAGAATCTATAAGAATTTGCATATACAACAACACAACGACCAGTAAAATTAATAATTCCATACGTACTAACTTGCCAGAGCACTTTCGCATCTTATTAAAAGAAAAATGCAGAGCAAGAGCGAAGTGGCACAGGAATAGATAGCCAACAGATAAAACATATTATACTACATTGACAAACCAACTCAAAACAGAACTTAAAAAATTCAAAATACAAAATTTAACTAACTTAACTCAAAACCTCATGACTACTGACAAATTTTTATGAACGACCACTAAGAAGCTTCTCAACTTCAAAAATTTTAATCACCCTCTTCTCACTGAATCACAAACATCAACAAAATCGGATGATGAAAAAACTCAGATATTCAGTCAGCACCTTTATAAAACATTTGAGCCACACTCTGACATCCTTAATCCAACCCATATCGAATATATTGAAGAAGAAATCAATACTCCACTCCAAATGACTTCCACCTAAAGCATTTCATCCTTCAGAGATATCCAACATCATTCATAAGTTACCTTCCTGCAAAGCTCCCGATAATGACCTAATTACATCCCATATTCTAAAACATCTTCCTCGAAAATCTGTTCTATACCTCACCTACAATGCTGTACTCAGATCATCATATTTTCCTGATCCATGGAAATTATCCATAATCAAAATGATTCCCAAATCTCAAAAGCTGCCAGAATACCCATCCTCTTACTGTCCTTGGTAGAGAAACTCATCTTGAAACGCCTGTATACCAGCCTTGATTCCAACCACTTAATCCCAGATCACCAGTTTAGATTCCGAACATTCCACTCCACTATCCAGCAATGCCATCGTATGGTTGATGTCTCGTCTTCATTGGAGCGCGGAATGTACTGCTCGGGAGTCTTTCTTGATGTAGAACAGGCTTTAGATCGAGTCTGGCACCCAGGACTGCTATACAAGATCCGTAAATTCCTACCCCCAACATACTTCCCCATTATCCATTCTTATCTCTCCGACAGATTATTTCAAGTAAATTACAACAGCGCTTATTCATCCCTATTCTTTCAGTCTGCTTGTGTACCTCAGGGTAGTATCCTTGGTCCTATCCTTTATACAGTTTTTACAGCTGACGTCCTAACACTATCCGTACCTCATATCCCGATGACACATGTCTATTGTCAGTGAACAATGATCCTTACATTGTATCCCAAATCCCAATCCCACATCACCACCCTTGAAAAATGGTGCCAAAACTGGAGGATTAAATTCCAATAAATCCCACCAAATCACATTTACCCTTTGTCGTAAACCCATGACATCTTTCCCCACAGTATCCTTTAATAATACCTCACTTATTCAAGTCGGAGAAATCCGTTACTTAGGACTTCATCTGGACAAACGACTGACATGGAATCCACATACAAGACTGAAAAGACAGGAAACTGCTCGTCAATTCCAACTATTACAACATTTACTGGACAAACGGTCTAAACTGCCAATCCATTACAAAAGACTTGTCTACATGACTATTATAAGATCTATCTGGACATACAGAGTTGAGCTTTGGGGCTCCACTAAACCATCAAATTCCTTCCAAATTCAATCCTTACAGTCCAAAATCCTTAATGCTCCTTACTTTGTCACGAATCAAGTCATACATCAGGACCTCAATATGTTGCCGATTTGGCCAGAACCAAATACCAATCCTTCCATAATAAACTTCCCAAAGACTCAAATCCACTTGCTTCTAACCTGGCTTCTCCTTCATTTTCTAATAATTCTTCTAGGCGTCTAAAGAGAAGATGGCCTCGAGATCTCCTCTAGAAATGTTATTGGAGTTCTATCAATGGGTAGATTCTCCATATGTCACTATGTCACCTACAGCAAATTTACTTGTTGTATATATTTTATACAGTTGTAAACATCAATAAATAAATTATAAAAAAAAAATATATATTCCTTATAGTATATACCAGAAAATAAAAATAAATAAGAAGTGGTAAAATACAGTCACTCAACCATACCATGTATAATTAGAACAAAAACAGCCTTGCTATTGAAAAAAAAAGAAATCCAACTATACTTATACTCAATTATTCTGAGTTAATATGTAAAGCCTTATTAGACATTTCTGTCCCCAATGCGATTATCAGCTGGGCCAGATTTGTCCTTAATAATAGAATAATTGTTGTTTTGGAAGACAGTACTAGGCTACAGGCGCAGGAAGTAAATGGATGCCTTCAGGGAGTTGCATCTCACCGTTGTTATGGTGCCTAGTTATGGATAGCCTATTGAGAAGACTTGAGGATACTGGGATATTCGCACAAGCTTTTGCTGATGATGGAGTGATCCTCATTAGTGGAAAGTTCGTGAGTACCATCAAGGAACTAATGCAAGTCGCATGTAATGTAGTACAGAGATGGTGTACTGAAATGAAGCTTTCAGTAAACCCATCAAAGACAGAGTTGATTATATCTACCAGGAAGTGGAAATTGGGTACATTTCAAACCCCAATTTTCTTGGGCAATCAACTTCAAGCCAAAATGTCAAATATATCGAAATTAGTTTGGACGCAAAACTGAACTGAAGATCTCAATTGGTAGAAATTAAAAGAAAAATTAGTACTGCCTTTTAGCAAGAAAGGTGCGCTGTTGGCACAACCTGGGGTTTCAACCCAAAGGTTATGCATTGGATTTACACAGCTATTATAACACCGAGAATTATGGAGTATTGTGGAGAACTATGGAAGTATTGTGTGGTGGACAGCCCTGCAATGGGCTTCCCATGTGCGAGTGGCCAGTAAGATCCAAAGGATGGCCTGTATTGGCATAACTGTGGCATTTCACACAACACGTACTATGGTATTAGAAGTTATGCTTTCCCTAACACCACTCCACTTATCGATTAAAGGGGAAGCGGTATTAGCCTATCTAAGAATGAAAGAAAATAGACAGTGGACAGAGACATCTGCCCTGTTTCACTGATGGATCGAGAATGGATTCGACAGGACTAACGGGGGCAGGAGTTTACATAGAAGAATTAGGCATAGAAATAAGCTTCCCACTAGGCAAGCACTCGACGGTCTTTCAGGCAGAAGTGTTTGCCATCTTGTCAGCAGCTTTATGCCCTGAAGTCACTAGCTATGATAGGACTGGCATCACCATCTTTTCTGATAGTCCGTCTGCCCTTCAAGCCTTGGAATCACCTAGGGTCACCACTAAATTGGTAAGAGAGTGTAAATAAGCCTTAGAATCATTAGCGTGCTTAAAGAAGCTTCAGCTTGTGTGGGTCTCAGGACATAAGGAAATCACAGGTAATGAAAAAGCTGATCAGCTTGCTAGAAACGGGGCTGAGCACCCTCCTATAGGACCAGAACCATTCCTAGGCATATCTAAAAAGCATAAGAGAAAAGTAGTTCTTGACTGGACATGAAAGATAGCAGGTAAAGAGTGGAGGAATTGTATAGGGCTGAGACAGGCCAAGGTTTTAATAAATAAACCCTCTACTTTTAAAACTAAGTGGCTGCTAAGCCTAAACAGAAACGAACTCCGATTATTAATAGAATTCTTACAGGCCATTGCTGACTTAAAAGACATCTTAAGATATGTGGAGTAGTCCATGATGAAACCTGCTGCTTATAGGACAGGCCCCAGAGACTGCCTTATATTACATAGCAGACTGTGTTAGGTATGCATCACTAAGATACATGCTTTTAGGCTCTGATTGAATCACAGGAAATGAGGCTTCCTCTATAGATTGGGAGTCCCTTTTAGAAAGTCGAAAAGGTTCGATATAGAGGAATAAGATACATAAAAGAGCCATTTCATTGGGTTGTCTTGGGGATGGCAAAACGGACCAATAGGCCCACTTGCCGGACTTGTTCCTCCCACCATTACCAGTACCAGTATACTCAAATATTCTTCTGAATTGATTATTGTATGTAAAAATAAGCTAATCCACTAATGTGATTTATTACTCAGTGCCTCTTAAGGAGGATATTTTCACCGATTGGCTTGTCAAATTTGTATTAGTCATACTTCTAGGCTTAAGTGTCCCATCGAGAGATGCTACATGTAAGACGTTAGCTTTTAGTGAATAAAATCTTTATTTATTCATATAATGCATTTAAGAATATTAGAACACATGACACGGTTATTATATTCGTACAACTAAAGTATTTAAAAGATATAGTACAAAAATCAATATAAGACATTTACTTAATGACTGTAGTGGTGCAGTTCGTGTCAGCTAGTCATGTCGGCCCGTAACGTTTATGGAGGTTATAGTAGACTAGCAGAAGTAATAGGGGAGGAGAGACACAGCTGAATTGTTTCATAACATGTTTACTATAATCTCATTCATATCATCAAACTGAAATTATAAGGTACTTATTGAAGATGGTTGATGTGGAATGACATCAACGACTGCAACAACTTAATTTTTCAAATATTTTCCGAGGATTACCCCCTTTGAAACAAGTCAATATTCAGGGTGGATCCTACATTATTCAATTTCGGGTTTAGTGGTTTACAGAGTGGGTTGGAAATAACTGATCCACACCGTCGCTTTCTATACTAATATATATATATACATACTCATTGGTACTCCAATATCCTTCTGAGTTGATTATTATATCTACAATAAACATTAGTAATGGTAATATGAAACAGTGGTTTCATGCGGGATGAATAAAGAAAAAAAGTGTCTAAAAATTGGGGAGGAAAGACGCAGTTAAATTATATCATAACATTTTTACTACTATCTCATTGATAACATGAAACTGAAATTGAAGGGGGTTGATGTGGTACCCCCGTTGCAACAAGTCGTGAGTGGGGGTGGGTAGCACATTATTCAATTTCCGGGATAGGTGATTTACAGGGTGTTGGAAATAACTGATCCACACTGTTCCTTTGATCTATACCACTCAGACGGTACGGACAGGACGAAGGACCTGCATATGAATAAAACTTCTCTCCATTACTGGTTGGTAAATATATCGTAATTCTCTCCTCTCCAATATCTCCCTGGAGTTGGGAACCTCGGATAATAAATTCATGCCCCCTTCGTCTCCGCCTAGTGTCCTTGTTGAAATGACTATTTCGCACTATTTGTAGCAAGTCTCGAACCTTTAATATTGATTTTTCAAAACCAAGATCGTCATATTGAGATGTGGCTCTCGGCTCATCACTGTTTGACTCAGGGTATATTGTCATGGAGTGGATCAGTATCATGAATAGTGGACTTAGCTACTTCAAGCATTGCTACCAACTGCAAGAACCTGGCTGTGGCAGATAATTATTTTTTGTTTAACTGTAGTCATAAGTTAGCCCTGTGTGTTGGGAGCACATTGGGGTCCACCTGGCCTCATAAAGTGGGTACCCTTAGTTGTGTAAAAGTCAGACAGTTGAGCATGATTATGAACAAATCATTTTCTTGCACACCCATTGGACTAGTAACAGTACTTCCTAACAAAGTAATGCACCCCTAAACCTTCATGGGTTGTAATGGTACAGATTTAATTTTTTTTAGTAATTGATCTTTATTATATATGATTATTCAATGGGTGGGTAAAGCGTAGTGCATGTTTAGGGGTGTTTTTGGCATGAAACTGGGCCCATCCCCCTCCATTATTAACAGTTAATAAAACTAACAAAATGTTAAAATAATCATTTAAGACCCACCAGGCCAATCTGGTAATAAATAAATAAAAACATATATATATTAACAGTGAGTACAACATTTTAGTACCAATCCAGTTAATGGATATGATTATTAGGCATTTTTATCACTCTAATAATAAATAAAAATACTCTTACAATTTTGACATTATTCCACATTTTTTAATAAGGGGTCCCCTTGAGAAAAGTCTTATAGATTAGGAACTCAATTACTACTCAAAATGATGCTTCTTAATTTATTTTTAAATAAGTTTACAATAATATTCTTCATAAGAATATCACTTTCCAAATTTATCAAAATAAAGCCACAGAATTGCTGTTTTGGGAAAAATCATATCTGAGTACAGAGCTTTATAAAGGCTAAAATTTAAGTAAGTTTACTCTACTTTAAAAAAGGTATGCATACATCAGTTTCCGAGATATTCAGCATGAGGTCCACTTGAGAAAAGTCTTATAGATCATAAACTCAATTACTTCTCAAAATAAAGCTTCTTAATTTATTTTTAAAGCAGTTTACAATATTCTTCAAGAGAATATCACTTTCCAAAATAAATCCAAAAAAATTGCATTTTGGGAAAAATTATATCTGAGTACAGAGCTTTATAAAGAAGGCTGAAATTTCAGCAAATTTACTCTACTTTAAAAAAGGTTAAACAAAGATCAATATCAAATATTCAGCATGGAATGAAAATTTAACTATCGTTTTAGGGTTTTTCATGAATAAAATAAACCTCTGGTTGTCTGCCAAGTTGCAAATTTAGATCTTTAATGTCAATCCAAACCCAAATATAGAAAATCTGAACTACTAGCATTTTAAAAGTGCTTTGTTTCCTAGACTATAAGTCAGCATACCAACTCAATCTTTCATGAGATGCTTTTAACTGATACGCTCCACACAATACGCTAAAATGCCTGGAGAAGAAATAAAATGGCTGGATGAAGGATATTTCATATGAGGTAAATTTGTTAGTTCTGATGTATAGTAACAAGCTTTCATAAAATATTAATTGTGTTTGCATAAAAAGAAAAAAATTTATATCTTTAAAATATAAAGAAAACAAATAGAAAAAAGACAGCTGAGTGTTACTATTATATATGTATAGATGTTATACTGAATAATACTCAAAGCATACATAGAACTTAGGACATAAGGTACCTAAAAAATATCAAGAAAAATAATAGTGACCACACATAACTCAGATGAAACTCTCTGAATCAATTTGTGACCACTGTAATATTTTGTTTAAATCATTTACTAGATTTTAATAAAATTTACCACTCTTTGTACTAATAATTAATGTTAGCCATAATATACCTACTTAAATAATAAGCCTTCAATACATCAGTCAATGTAGCACATTTGTTATTGATAAATTATATCAATATGATCAATCTGCATTGCAAAACAGCAAACAAGTTGAATAATTCTAAATAACAATTAACAAACTAATAAATGATCACTTATAGTTTTTGTTTGGTTTTTATATTTGAAGCAAGACCATGACAACCACAAACTATCAAAAATTAAAATCCTTTAAAAAAAAAAAAAAAAAGAAAGAAAGAAATATATAAAATGAGGAATGATTTATTTCAGCTACTGCATGGAATCACTCTAACACTTTCTTTTCTTACTTTTTCACAGAAAGCTTTACTAAGAATTTATATTTGATATATTCTACATTTTGTTTGTACATATTTATATTTTACATTTGTTTAAATTCTTACAACACTGTAATTACTTAGGATTTCATAGATTTAACAAGACGAATGACATTCAAATATCAAATGAAATAAAAACACATTTGAAAATTAATTTTTATATTAAACATAATTCACATCCTTACGAAAACTATAAATACACAAAAATTTAATGGCATTTATATCAATGCCAATACTTTAAATTTAGCTCGCACTAAAATAATGGATGTTAATAGAGGAGCTTAAAATCTTAGACTACTATAAATAAAATTAAGAAAGTGAATTTACAAACAACTTTTTTTATATGCATATAATATACTGTTTTTAAAGTAACATCCTGTCAATCACAGTTGTTATTTTACATGCTTATAATTTTTGAAATTATAATCAAATTATGTATAAGAGAATTCAAAATTTTTACAATTATAATCTGATCATAATTTCAATTTACTACTTTAATTTAATCCAGCCATCACAAATTACATCAAATCTATAACAAGAACAAAATTTACTAAATGCGATGAAAAAATATATTAAATATTATATTTCAAAACTTCATGAATTGAAACAGATCAAAAGATAATCACAATTGCATTAAACATAAAAATTAATTAATCACAAAATAAAGAAAAAAATAAATAAACATAAATTTTAACATACAAAAAAATTTAAGAGGTATAACTCATTTAATTTAAAAACTACAATTCATTGAAAGAAATTATGTTTTAAACAAATTATTTCCTTTTTCATTTAATAATGGAAATCATATCATTTCTTCAGACGAAGTTACATTTAATCTTCAAAAAACTGAATTCACTAACATTAAACACTAAAATGAGAATAGTTAAAACAATTTATACATAGTTAGTTTCTTTGCTTAATTTTTTTTTCAAAAGCAATATATTTTGAACTGAAAATCATTTTCAATTTTTGAAATGTAGTAATTTGGAGATTTACCAACATCAGAAAACTATCAAAACACAGCAAGTATATATAATTGGGTTGGTCCTAGATTTTTATGTCTTACTTAATTTTTCACTTTATTGTAATAGTATTATTAATGTTTTTTTTTTTTTTTTTGTTTTTTTTACTGTTGAGCAAAATACAGCAATCAAGACAAATGGAAAATGAAAATATTCATAAGTATAGAATAAGGAAAAACATATGTGCACAAATATAAAAACACGGGATGTTCTAGATAATATGGTCAATATTAATATGTTTATTATACTACCATCTTACTAGAAAGTAATAAATATTTTATTTCAATAATATTGCATTGATATATATACTTATATAATTAATTAAATAATAATAATGAAAATATTTGATTTCAAAAATAAAACCTACTGATAGACAACTAAATAGTTATAATAAAGTATTTCAAAAACTTAGTTTTACCATTACAAAATGACTTTAACACTGATCATTTGATAAAATAATAACTTTTAATTTGTCTATAATTTATTGAAATGTGACCTTTAGGGATTAAACCAAGTCAAAATTTTTTTCAAGCTTTTCTCTTTTATAATTTTTTTTATAAAATGATCTGATTACTGTTTTAACACTACAACTACTACTGATATTGACCATCTTATAAGTAACATCCTGTCAACAACTAATAGAGTGAATTGCCTTAATCACCAGTTATATCATACAAATAATTAATCACAATAGCTTACTTTATTTTTATAATAGTGAATTACCTTTTGTCACCTGTTGTATTAGACAAATCATTTTTTAATCTCAGTTATAATAATAAAATTGGTTTTTAATTTTCAAAATTTTGGAAAGCAGCATGCGGTTAACAATGTCATAGAGACTGGAAGTGACCTTTAATGTATGTAAATGAAAACAAGGAAACAATAAATTAAATTAACATAAAACTACTGACTAATCATTCCCTCAAAATTAGTTTAATTTTAAAGCTATTAATCCTTATCAGTAAATCAGGAAAGTAGACATCAGTTCTGTTTTAAATTCATTTTTTTGGAGTCATTCATCATTTTTTTTTTTTTACAATATACTGACAATATTAAACAATTAAAGGGTAGGTATTTACAAAAAAAAAAAAAAATCTGACTCTGAACAATACATCATACTAAAGAAAACAAGTTAATTCTGGGGCCAGTAGGTAGAAGATGAGTAATTCCCTTTGGTCATAACCACCTTAGCTTGTTGATTTCCTTGAGATCTACCACTCATTGTATTAGACCCATCCTAAAAAAAATAATAATATTGAAAAAAATTTAAATAATTTATGGTTATAACTAACTTAATGTAGTTTAGAATAAAGAAGTATGGATAAAATTACAATACCAAGAGCTATGGACGAACATGACTATAAGAAGAATAAAATCAGTCATAACAAACATTTTTTTTTTTTTTTTTTTTTACTGTCATCAATGACAATATGGTGAAGAATTTAATTGAATTAATAAGAATTGATTGACTTAGGTCATCAAAAAGTTTCTAGATGGCAGCAGAGTCGGCTTTATCAGTATATTTCAAAATAAGGAACATACTGGACTCAACATTGGAAACTTAACATAGGACACACCCAGAACCAATTTAAAAATTTAATCTGGCAATTTTAATGAAAAGATCAGCAGGAGAAAGCTGCAATACACATGTTTATACTAGTGACAAAATCAGCAATCATAAATTTAAGTATGCTAATCTCTTTAATGTTCATAATTTAGACAAAGAAAGACTTCAGTGCATATAAAATACACGTGCCTGCCAGCATATATACATATTTTAAATGAAAGAGAAATGATGGGATTGATTGAAAATTATAAGCATTGAAAAATGATTCTTACATAAGAACAAGCAACATTCAATATAACATTCAGAATGTTTTACTTTGCATGTAAAAATTGGTTTGATTTTTTATTTGAGTCCTTTTGAATGTCAGGTCTTCAAATAGGTAAATCACTGATACTTGTAATTGTTTCCCGACTCCTAATGGCTACCTAGAAGTTGTCACCTCATAATAACTAGAGAGGAAGCATCAAGATCCATGATTGCCAAGGAAAAAACATTAAATGAGCCAGGGGAGAATCAAACACACTATTTTCTAACTGGGTACTCTAGGACCCTTGTACCAATGTGCTCAACCATCATGGCATCTGAGGTTAACTTAGCAAGATATGCTATAATTGTAATTAGTACATAAAAAACAATACCACATACAATTATCGATATATTTTTTTAAAGTAAATAAACAAAAGGAAATAGGAATTTTGATTGTCTTTAAATAGAAGATTTTGAAAAAGAGAAACTAAATCATGTTAACAAGAACCTAGTTAAACTTTTATTACTTCTGGAGTCTATTAAATACTAATTCCAAGAAACAAAGTGTAACCCATCTTTGAAAACAACCAAGACCATCAAATCAATATTTTAAAATATATAAAATAAAAAAAAACCTATCTCGACAAACTATAACAGAACCAGATGTATTTCAGAGACCAGATAACCTGGAGGTCTTCTTTTTATTCAAATAATTTTGAATTGTTAATTGGTTTCCATAAGGAGAAAACATCTTTTCCAATGAGACTAAACTTTTTACCTGATATAATAACAAACATCAAAGTTACTGAACATTATCAACAGTTACATTGATAATTCAAAAACTATAAATCTAATATTTACATCAAACTCATAAAGTTATAATAATTTACAAAACCCGACATTTCATAGTCAACAAAGCAATAATTCTCACACAATTTTGCATTCCTATTCATAAGGTTATTGAATTCTCTTGTTAGAATTGAAATTAATTATTAAGCATAAAATAAACATTCGGAAATTTTTCATGTAATTTTAATACATCTCCTTATTTCACCAATACAAAACTCACAATATTGGATTTAAAAGTAAAAGAAGATTTCTACTATGATTTTAGCTTACTTGATGAATAGGTTGATGCATCAAAGTTGTGGTGTTATGATGAGGGGTTATAGCTGGTATAAAAAGATGTTGAGGATAGCCACTGGGACCCATGCCAGAATTTTGAGATCCTATGTTAAAGGGGGGTGGCGTTGCACAATGGAATCCTTGCTTTTCATATGACTAAAATAATAAATTAAAAAAAAAAAAAAAAAAATTAAAACCATACAATAAAGACAGAGAGATATAAGACCTAAACAAAGATAGCAAATCGATCAACAGACAAGGAAAAAATAACAACTATTATGTTGTTAAAAAAACATAATACAGGCTAATAAAATGTAAAAACCACTAACTTAATTATAAAAACATTAACAAGTAATCAGCAATAATTGATAAACAATACTTTTGAAATAGTTATAAGCAATAATGAATGGGTATAGGAAACTTTTGACATTAAAATGAGTAAGCTCTACATAGAAATTATTCAAAATTAAGCTCATAAGAACGAAAGTGTACAGATGAGTGGGTGTGTGTGTGTGTGTACATACACACACACAAACAAATGGACAAAATCACCCCACCACTCAATATAAATTGAAAATTAAAAAAAAAATACTAATACATATAAAGTTCTATGCTTTAATCCTGTTGTGGGGGAGAATTGTGTTACTGACTGATCTACTAAACGCTAAGTATTTTTAATTTCTTAGCATTATGAAATAAGGTTAAAGCAAGATGTAGAACATTATATGAATACGAACAGGAGAGAATTAAGTCAAATAAAAAGGTCATAAATTGAGTTATCAATCAGAGAGATTATGACTATATTCATTTCAAACATTCAAAATACAGAAAATTGGAAGAAAAAAAAAATAAAAATAAAAAAGATCTGGAACCTTTCTATTATGAATACAAGTAAGAATGAAAAGAGCAAACTTTGAAAAAAAGTAAACCATTAGTGTGCCTATATCAGAAAGCCAATATGAATCCAGATTACACTTTGCACAATATGAGCATGAGATTTGTAAGCAGGGATTGGTCTCAATTGTAACTTAGTTGTAGTTAAAAGTCAAGATACTAAGGGAAGAAGTTCTATATATTTTCATATTTGGATTTACTGGTAGCTCTTTGATGTCCTAGAGAGGTTTTCTTTGATAAAAGATAGATGTGCTAGGAAGGTGAAGTACTCAAAAGACTTAGTTATAAATTATATATCTTTAGCGCCCAATAAAGGGCAGTGATGCTTCTATTGATATGGATAATAAAGAATGCGTATGAAGGAAAATATAAGGCTAATTGGAGCACTGACAGAAGATGAATACTTAAAGAGGATTGTAATGAATGTTTAGTGGAGCCACTATTAGAATCTTAAAACATACGACTGAGGGAAAGTTATGAAAATGATCGTCAAATCCAAGACCTAAAAATCTTTCAAGAGTTATAAAATTAATATGTAATCATCAATTAATATGAAATCATCAATTAATAAGAAATATCCACAGTAATAAATAAAATTTTTTAAAAAAGGAGGGAAAGATATTTAAGAGAAGTGAATTTCATACACCAAATGAACAAATAAACAGTAGTAATGGATATAACACAGTATATTTTTAGAACTTATGAATGAAAAACACTCTTCCTTGTTTCAACTATTTATTTTATATAATTAATAAACGATAACAAAGTTTCAGGGTCTGTTTTTTAATTATTTAAAGAAACATATTATTTGTGACAATATGTTATTATTGGCAATGCAAGACTAATAAGAAGAAAACACAATGTAATTATAGATAGATGTCAAATCAGGTAATTGTTTAAAAAAAATTGTGATATATTGTAATTATTGCATGCATGGTATTTATTTGAGAATGTTTTAGATACCTGAAGATGGGGGTGACAATCCCGAAACATTGTAATCATTTATTAATGATATAAAATAAATAGCTGAAACAAGGAAGAGTGTTTTTTATTCATAAGTTCTAATTAGATGTGAAACTCTTCCAGTAGAAGATATAACTTTATAAAGTATTTTTTGTTAAAACATTTTTTGTATTTATTAAAATTCTTTGGTTTCTATAAACTAGGTAATAACCAGAATTCACCTTTTTATTATTTTACAGGGATTAGAGAAAGAAATGCTTTATTCATTTATGCTGCCCTAATACATCGGGTTGCCACATTACACAGCATACTAAACAATCCGTAATAAGACATATATATTACACATTTTTTTATGATATAATATAATAGAAAGATAACAAATTAGTACATAAAAAACAATAATAAATATTTTATTTCAATAATATTGCATTGA
>NW_027112031.1:941904-969613 GCF_000696795.3 Halyomorpha halys
TTTTCTTTCCCTTCCATTTCACAACCCTTATTTCATTTGATCAACAAAGTCCCCTATACAACAAATATTAAAAATAATAAAGTAATAAATAAAACAACAAATAAGATATGCAATGCATGCATGCCATCCCTCCTCTGGATAACTCCCCTACTCATTAATTTCCATGCATGTGGTGGTGGATGATTCCCAGGGAGTCAAGTACTATATTCTCTGTCATCCTAGCCACGTCCTGGACATCGATCCCAAGTTCCTCCATGAAGCTCCTAGTTGTGCTGGGAATCGTTCCACGGGCTCCGAACCAGAGGCCTCTCACGTTGAAGTCTCGTTCTCCGAAGCCCTCACGGAACTTCTCCTTTAGGAAAGGGATACATTTATCGTAGATTTCCTTATCTACCTTATTTGCCTGGTCAAGGTCGTTATTTTCATATCTCATGGTGGGATCCAGAATGATTGCCGGCTTCCCCTTCTTAGGAAAAGCAACTATATCCGCATATCTTGTGGATCCATCTGTATCTACACAGTAGACCTCGTCAAAGCAGGCAAAATCTCTTTTAGGAGCTTCATTAACTCGTATTTCACTCTATGATGTCGGCGTGTTATGAGGAGGGAGTTGAAAATAAAATAAGTCTTCAAAAATAATAGAACAAACTCTTACTAATGGTTATATCTGCTGTGACCGTTAAAACTAGGGAAGTCGAATTGTCTAAAAGGGAGTTCACTGAAAGTGAACCATCTTCGACATTTTTTAAATAGATTTATATAGGTTAAGTTAAGTTGCTTTCCATTCTACTCAAGCAAAGCAACTCAACTTAACCAATTTAACAGAACTTAAAAGACACCCCGAGGATGGGTTAAACCCAGATCAACTCAATTTTAGATAATTTAATTTGCCTCATTTTTCACAACCACCACAGATATATTTATAAATGTAGCAATTTATGGGGAAAAAAATCAAAAGGAACGACAATGGAAATTTTCAAGTTAAATAAATAAAGTGCATACACAGTCAACTTTCTCTTTTATAAGGAATGTTAAGTACCTAATAACAAAGGATATAACAATCATATCAAATACATTGGAAAATTAATATTTTACACCTTCATTGATGAATTCTTTCAACTAAAACGAAATATTATATTTACGTATTAGTATATAACTGTAAGGGGACCAAAAATGGATAGTAATTATTATCGGGTAATCTCACATCTTTTAAATATTTTACTCTAATTTTAACAAGCCATAAAATAAGCTGAAGAAATTACTATGAAAGTGTTCAACCATTGATCAAATATTTTTCTGATGGCAAATATTAGAGAAAATGTTAGCACATATGTAGCTCATAAGTTTTGTTATCTATTTCAAAACAGTTCTATACAGGTTTACCATAAAACAGGGAGATTTCCTAATCCTAGTTTTGTTCAATTTATACTCATTAATAGAGAATCGATCTATCGACGGTTCTCACTCTAAGGGTTAAAAATATTATCATACATAGATCAGCTTATTAAGTAATATGAGAGGTAATTTTTAATACATAAAAGAATTCTTGCTAAGCAGTCCATTAAACACATTGTACATTAACAGCCTCACATAAAAATATGGAAAAATTAATCATTTAATATTAATTATCAATATTTAGTGATAAAAAATACTTATTTTAGAAATTATATTATTTTTTGGAGAGAATGGGAGAAAAGGTGTAAAATTTACAGTAGATAATATTACCTTGGAAAGAGCTGAATGTGACTTTGTTGAATATATGTTTGCCCCTATATCAGAAGTTGTTGAAGGATTAGCTGTTTGTGTAGGCTGAACTTTGGGACCTGATGAAGTGGACGTTTTGAAATCTGAACTACCTGTACTGGCTCCTTGGTTGTTTTCATACATCCCATAATTTCCAGAAAAATTATTAGGACCTTTACCATAAACACCACTACTAGTATTACCATGAGTACTAGTTGTACCTCCAGCAGCCACCTTTAAAAAATAGAAAAAAAAGAAAAAAGATTAATCAATAGCTAAGATAGAAATAGAAACCTGTTTTAAGCTTATAAGGTCATGATAAAATATGCCTGAATAACTGGAATTATCTAGTAACTCTCAACATTTAAGTCTAAATGCTACAAACCAAACCCATCTAAAACTAATTTAAATTGTTGTTTACCAATACGAACCACATTATAGTAGTCATGGATAAAATAATGCAATGGTTTTATGATTTATATTTAATGGTCTAATTTATTTAAACACCACATCAAAATTTGTCAATCATATCTCTTTGAAGGAGTTCCAGTATAACAGGTTTTAATATAAATTGTTTTTCTATACTTTGGCTGGGAATTAAACAGATATCTGACATATTACTGTTTATGATATTGACACTCATGACAATTACATATCTATTTTCTTTTACATATTTATTCATAGTGGTACTTATGGATTTAGTAGCTAAGCATAAATAAATATACAGGATGTTTAAGACTTGAATGACATCCTTTGAGGCAGACTTTGTAACCATACTTAATCCTGGAATTCCCAATAGAACAAAAACTGCCATAAATTTTTTTTCTTCAATTTGTGGGTACAAGTGTGGAATATTGAACAAATGTAAAGAATACAATTAATATATTATTAAAAAATTCTCAAAAACATATTTTCAAATAAAATAAAAAAGATTTCACATAAGAGTCTGTCATTATATTTTAAACAACCCGCCTAACATAGGATACATAGATGCCAGTCATGATGAGTTATTATGACAGACTGTCAATTATTAAAACTTGGTTAGTCAGTTATGGTAAACAAAGTTTCTTTTGGTAAAGAATTCGACACTGAATTTTACAATTAAAAGGGGTATTTGCAATGAAAGATTCTAAGAGAGAATCTAATTCTAAAACAATATTAAATAGGTAATTTTCGCATTTATGCATCTTATCTTATATTAGGATATTGAAATTATGATGGTAGATCCTAATTGGAAATTAAATTCTTAAATTATTTTGTTCTTTATTTTGATCAAAATTCCAAACTCTTTGTCAGCAAACCATTAAAAATTGTTTGCTATTTTTGGTAACTTATGGGTTTGGAATGATTCGGATAGAAAAAATCATCTATATAAAATTGAGAATCCTACATTGAAAACAGCCTTTTGATTGGAAATTCCAGAGTTGACTTAACTACCAAAAGAAACTTCATAACCATAACTGATTAACCAGGTTTCATTTTGAAATTCTCTAAACTCTTAGAAAAAAATGAGGGAGTCAATTGTATCTTTAACAAACTGTATATAAGAAAATAGGCCTGTAATTTTGATGAGAGTCAATATTATAAACATTTAACAACATTAGCATGAAAATAAGTAATAATTTTCTTTCTTTAACTGTGTAAATAACTGTATTGTTTAAGAGAAGCAAAAGTTTTGAAGTTGAACAATAGAAAATTAAATTTGATTAATAAGATTATTATGAGTATATGTGAATTGATTAGTTAATTTAAAAGTTAGTTAATTAGAGATAGAAAAAATATTAAATTAATCTAACTAAAGAAATAAATTCAGATGGATATATAATATTGAGTAACAGTTCACCAATCCCTTAACCGTTGAAGGTAGTGCGAGGATAGTAGGCCAGCAGGTATAACTGGGACTGATAGGGCTAACCTACCGTGAGGAAGTATGAGGTAATTTAGCAGCTGTTTTTCATCAATATTTTCTCTTTACTTATATAATTTCTTTGTTTTTGTTTACTTGTGATCTTATATATATTAGTTGAGACTAAATCCAATAGGGTGGTACTAGACCGATTCAATACTAATAATACTCAGTTTTATTCTAATGTTATCCTCAAATAAAAAAAATTGAGTAATTACAAATGAGATAAAGAAAAATAAATTAATTACAATAAAAGAATATCATTGTTAACTATCAAGATCATCGATCATCAATCATATCGTAGAAAAACATTTTTCCATGAATAAATTTTCCATTTTGATTTCTCTAATCTAAACATGATCTGCATATATGTGGCTAGAGTAGAGGAGACATGGACATCCCCCACATATATATGACTATAGCAGATAAAGGGTTAAAACATGAGTAAATAAATATATTTAAGAGAAATTCATACTAGACAAAAATAATTATCCTCCCAAATTTCAAATACTAACATCTATATAAAATTTATTTTACTAAAGCAGTAATGTCAAAATAAAAGCATGCAGTATTACATAATTGTCTAATTATTTTAAAAATAGTTTTAAACACTATTTAAAATTTCTAAAAAATAAACTAGTCTGAATAATTTTCTTAAGAAACTAATAAATAATTTGTCAATATACAAGATGGTTATCAAGGAACTTTGTCAATGTATAAACAATGTGAATAAAGTTGGATAAAAAATATGCAGAATAAAAATATTTGATACGGAATTGAGTTCAATAGATCAAGAATTAATTAATATTTTAAGAAATGTGATTGATTCAGAATTAAATGTGACAAGAAACAAGTGAACCAACAACAAGCCATCAATTTGACTTCAAAACACAAATTAAAACTTTCACTAAACTAATGCATAAATACATTCAGGAATAGCACAACCATATCAATGTCTTTTAACTAAATGGAAACCAAAATACTGAAACTGAGATGTAGGAGCCAAATAAATTTTGTTTTATTGTACATTATAATTGATAAAAAAATGTTAACATATTTTTTTTTGTTACCGGGTAAAGTGTTGGAGCGCCATACTGAAAATTCCCTGGAATCATGGCTGATCCACCATAAAAGTAAGCGTAGGCAGGTGGCATTGGCTGGTTCATCATAGGCTGCTGGTGAGCCTGAGATCCACTCTGAGATTAAAACAATTGATCAGTTATGATACAAAATAACATAGCCATGTAACAATTTTAGAATTTATGAAGTAAAAGGAATAACAGTAAAACTTATAAGATACTACAATAATGAAAATAAAAGTAATGGACAATTCTATATAATAAATCATAATTGTGAAATATTACAAAGTTAAAATGATTTAACAGCTCTTGAAAAAAATTATAACTTTGAAAAATGCCCTCTATGAAAAAGAAAAATTATAACATAATTTTAGATATTCCCTCAATGCAGATTTGAACAACAGATGTGCCCTTTTTAAGTATTACACACGCAAGCCACACATAATGAAAATATGCTTAATGTTAAGGTAGATTTCAATTATACAAATATTCTGATATTAAGATAACCAGCTTGTAACCTTAAATTAAATCAGAAGATGTATGAGAAACAAAAGTAATTTTCTTTTTTTTTAGAAAAAGAAAATGTATCTCTAGTGATTTGGTAGATCCACAATGTTAAAATAAATTATTGCCACAAGATGAAAGGTTTCAGAAGTATTCAGATTTATCCGTAAAGCCTAGTACTATGATTCTTAGTCAGAAAATAGAAAAGTTAACACATTGCAAATAGTGCTCATACAAATTTCTTGCATATGACTAATCTATAGTGAAGTATTTTGGACTACATGCAAATAATGTATTCATGAAAAACTTATAAGACTGGATGCCTTAATAACCCCCACAGAAATGGTTTAAATTTTAAAATATATCAGAAAAACAAAATACCCTACAATGAAATTCCTAATTTGAGAGCTTATTCATAAAATTGATGGCACCACTTATTTTTTTTTTCTTGAGGATTAACTAGAAGATAAATATCATCTGTAGCTTCTTTGTGAGATTGAATTTATTAAAATATAAAAAAGGAAGTTTCATAATGAAAGCTAATAGTATTAGTTCAAAATACAAGTATAGAAACAACGTGTTAATTACACTAATACTTTATTTTTTCATAATAGGGAGGACTATTAGTGATATTACAGGCGTTAAAAAGTACTTAAGTATAAGTTACTATTGTACAAATCAGTGTAATTGTATTAAGTTAAATCGACAAGACTAACTAATAGTATTAGTTTGTACTTTATTATGAAACAGGGCTCTGGTCTGCTTATTAAGAACAATGAAAAATAATGTAAGATCTGATTTTTTGTTTTCCATAATTTATTTCTTTATTACTGACTTATGATTGTTCTCTAGTTAGTCAAACAAGGTTTTGAATGTTTCTAATGTTAGAATTACATTTAAATTCAAAATGGTCCAATATTCTTTTCTGCCTTTTCCAAGAAGAGAAGTATACGTCATAACCTGTTAGGAGATAAGTAATAATCTTACAGTTTTCATCCATGAAAGATTAATTTCTAATGAATTATATTATAGTCTTCATATAGTTTTACTTGTGCATGGGGAGCCAGTTTTACTTAGCTCAATATCAATTAGTACATTCCAGAAGAGCATTTCATGCATCTTGAAAGGATAGGCACACATTATTTTTTCAGTTCATAAGTCTTCAAACTAATTGTAGTTAACAGCAGTGGGATAGAGCTATAGAATATTTCAAAAACAGGAACCAAATCATATATAGAAAAGTCGGTCAATAATCTTTTATATTTTAACAAAATTTAGATTTAAAATCAAATCGACCCACCCCATGTATCATCCACAAAAGAAATATTAGCTGTATTTATCACCCAATTAATAGTATTACTGTCAATAGGTTACTGGGTTTACTTGGCTAATTCAAAAAAATCTTGCCAATTAACATTATTTTAGTAATATAAATAACCATGATAATAAAAATAGTTTTTGGGAAAAAAATCTACTTAAAATGATACAGTAAGAACAGAACATACCTGTTGACTTATACTTGAAGCCTGGACAGGTGAAGTGTTGTCGGTTCTGGCGAATCGACCGTCATTCATGTTATACTGAACTCCTTCTCTTGTAGTAGAAGTTGGATAGCCCATTTCATAATATCCAGTGCTCTAGGTAACAAAGTATTGGGTATATAAAGTCAAGATGAAAATAGCAATCACATGAATAATACCAAAAAAGTAGAAACTATTTATTGAATACCATTCTTTCAGACCATATTGCTGCCACTTATCAGGTCTACAAAGAATAAGGTACAATGAAGATTATATATTGCTGAAGTTTAAAGGAAAATAAATGGTATAATATTCTTTATATTTTCACATTCCTTGTATCAATACAAAAACAGCAAAAGAACAGCTTGAGGCTCTGGAGGTAATGACATTATGCATTATTGCTAATTCCTGGGATATATATATTTAAACTATAGTCTATTGTATTGGAACTTTGTATTAATCCTTAGACAATGTTTTTTTGCTAGAACAGTACACATGGATATGGGTCCAATGGAAAGACAACTGTTAGAGTATTACAAACAGTGCTGGGCTATGTGCCCAGACTAATGCTAAAACTATTTTGCAATTCATAACACTTTAGCAGTTAGCATCAATATCTTTCAAGACAGTTTGGCTATAGCAGTATCTAGTGGTGTTTTACAGAATTTATAGCACCCTTTTTAACAGATTCCTTTGGTTTATAAAACTCAAATGGGCTCAGATGTCTAGCGCTGGCTCCAATAACTTAGTTTTTTACCTATTGGTGAATCCTTATCTGGTTTTCAGCCAAGTTATTAATTTTGAACTCAATTTTTAGAAACCAATAAATTTTAATAATTTAATATTTATTAAGTTAGGAAAAAATAATTAAATTGAATATTTAATTATGAGCAACATAAACATAGATTTGTTAAGAGAACTATATATGGGCAAGTTACAATATACAATGACATTCAAAAGAATAAATAAATGAACACTTTGTCTAAATTTCCTTAGTAACTAAAAAAAATTTTTTAGAGAGGCTTCAAAGGATTTCCTCTCAGCAGATGGACTATTTACACAAGGCCCCTCTCCCCCCACTGTAGTAGCACGACTTTATAGCTCTCCCTCCTGCTGTCAAAGGGCTAAGAAGCTCAAAAAAAAGTTTTAGTAATTTGATATTAATACATTAACATTTTGCAAATGGGCAACTAGACTGTAAAATGTTGAAGAAAAACGGCAACAAAAGTTCTAAATAATAAGTAGTAAAAATGAAAAAAAAAAAACAAACAAAAAACAGAATTAAATAATACCTAATAATTAGTAATTGTTTATCATTTCTAGAAAATAATAATACGGAGAATCAATGTGTGTTGTAGATAAACTAAATTTAATACAATTTTAAAGGAAATTTAAATAGTTGACTTACAATATGTGGTGCAAGCCTTTGTTGCTGCATTAACTGAAGGTCTTCATAGTACATCGGTTGCTGAAAATATGGAATTCCACCTTGGCCCATTATGTACTGATGAGTTCCCACTAAAGGAGGTACACCAGGAGGCATATTAGTCACTACCGTACTTTTTCCCACTAAAAAAATTCAGAAACATTATTTTACACAAATATAACAATGTGGAAACAGAAATTATTGCACAATGCAAGAGTTATTTGAAATCTTACACAATTGTTGCATTATCTAAAGTAAATAATTATTTCTGGAGAAATTCACGATACATTCTCAATGTAGTACAATTCACAAATAAAATAGTGTAGACTATGTATATACATTTACATCAGTGGTTCCCAACCAGTGATCCAGAGATAGGTCAGGCAACACAAATTTTTGTGAGGATTTATTATTATAACTATTTCATTAAGTATAATTACTGATGTTAGGATGATAGCACAATAATGTTCTCAAAATGCACTTTTGAGCAACCTTATTTTCAAATAATTTGTGAGGGGATCTCCCTTTACTCGAAGTCAGGAGAGGGTGGGCCGCACTTGGTTCAATTTTAAGCTTAGTGGTCACCAGTTGTCTGTGTGTTGAAAACCACTAATTTAAATAGATACACACACATACATTTATGTACGCCAGGTAAACAGTATTGTACCATAATATTGGACATAAAGAACATATTTATCAATTCAACATTGATTGTATCAAAGAAGAATAGCAAAGGATGGAATCGTAAGTTATATAATAAAGATTGTGTTGAAAACTTAAAAAATCTTAAAACATTCCTCAGGATTCTATTTCAGAATAGTTTTAGTGAATAAAACAGTAGGAATAACAAATACATTAGCTTAGATCAGGCTTATCAGTGAGATCAAAAAAAGTAAGGGAAGACTTCTAAATAGTGTGGTCGGTGCCAATCAGGATGAACAGATTCTGTCCTATGCCTATACATAGGGAGTAACCTTATGGAAGAAAGACCAACTGCCTAATTATTGGCATTATAACATGGATGATATTAAAATATAGTAAGGTGCAAACTGATTGATTCGGCAATTATCTAAGCTAATTCAAGTTGTAAGATAAATTATTGTGTTCTCCTTGCATCCTATAGACAAAGAGCAAAAGTGAACAACAGGTGATGAAATATATTCTTGTGAAAACTGAAATTCAATAAAGAAAACTAGGGTTAAACTTCATCCCCTGCACAGGCATCAGTAATCAAAAAATTAAAATAAATTAACTGATCAATCAATTTAAATGGTTATAAAAAAAACACCAGTACAATC
Source organism: Halyomorpha halys (assembly GCF_000696795.3). Lineage (NCBI taxonomy): Eukaryota > Metazoa > Arthropoda > Insecta > Hemiptera > Pentatomidae > Halyomorpha > Halyomorpha halys. Next base: position 951,381 of record NW_027112031.1, read on the forward strand.
AAATTAATCAGCTGATTAAAAACAAATAGTTATTTAAAAAAAAATACATATAAAAATATGAACTTCAGCAGACCACTCATCTGGGATTTATTTACAAGGTTACCGGCATACTGAATTAATTATCAATTATCATTTATTAACAATAAGAAAAAATATATATACATACTTAAATTAAATTTGAATGAGACAAATATACTTACTACTTGATATACTTGTTGGTTTTGATGTAGGAGTAGTCTGAGTTGCAGATAAAAGAGTCGGTGTAGGGTTGATTGATCCTGAGTGTGAAATGGAGCTTAAATTCACACTTGCTTGAGAAGTTTCAAACTGTGAAATCAAATCTCAATTATAAATAATATAATAAACAGCCAAACAACATGAGTTGTTTATTAAACACTAAGTAGCCTTGGCATTAATTTTAGAAGTACAATCAATTTTAGAGCCAAGTAACAATATATTATCCAACTTATTATCAGTTAACAGGTATGAAATAAATATTTGAGTATCGGTTCTCATTACAAGTTTTAAGTAAAAAAAAAAAAAGTAACACTTAATATTTTGTTTTAAAAGTTAATTTGACTGACAACCCAATAAATATTCATTATAATTGAATATACATTTTACTGAATAATAAATAATGAAATAGGAATTTGTAAGTAAATGGATTTCTTATATCTTATTTTAGTTAATTTATTTCCTTTCTCTATAACTACTCTCTCTCCCATGTCATACTATGAAACATGTAACAGTCGTAAAACTAAGTCCAGAAAATCTAAAATAAAACATAATTTAGGTTTTTCAAATAGACTTGCAAGTGGCTCATATACCTCCTCATTGCAAAAGAATGTCTTCACCAACAAAATCTGTCAGCTCAATAGACAAGAAGGATTTTGAGTAAGGCATATTATTCCAACAATTGTCCAAACAATCATCATTGTCAATTAGCCATCTTTAATACAATAGCTGACTATTTTATGGAAGAGCAAGAAAACAATCTTAAAAAATTACTTTAACTGCATCTTTTGCCAAATGGGCAGCAAGGATTGACAAAATAAACATGGGGCCATTCCCTAACCCTATTCTTAACAGCCAATACTCTAATCCTAAATTTACAATTCTTAACTGCAACTTCATAATTTAGAACCTTAATTATTCATAATTTATATATCCTGCATCAAATATAAAAATGTTTTAGAAATATTATCTAGAATCCGAATACATTAAGATATCTCTGATAAATAAATATAATACCTCTTTTGAGCTTGAGGATGATGATGACACCAATCCTTGTTTATGATTGTGTTGAACACTACTGTTGTAATTCTGATAAGGTGTAGTATATGACTGTGTAGGCAAACCAGATGTGCCATACACACTTTGGCTACTGGAACCATATTGCTGCTGGCTTCCAAGAACACTCTAAAAGTTGACCAATTATTGAAAAAATATTGTTCAAAATAAACAGATCAAAACATATGAAAATTTTACTGAAATAAAATAAAATAAATTTTTACTATATACTAAAGCTGGGGTATAATAAATTAACTACTTATAAGAAACATAAAGTGTCTGTCATCGCATTTGATTTTCATTTTTTTCATAATAATGGGGTGTAGTTTCCAACTGATCAAAGTCCATTCCCTTATACCTGTTCTTTACCTTCAGATTTCTATACAACAGTCCACCAAACTACAGCTTTCAACAGAGCTTTATTTATCAGATCCATATCCCTAACGAATCCCATTTAATAATATTCATTAATTCTGATGTTTCAACTTCTTTTAATCAAAGGCTCGAAAGCCCACCAACAAGAGTAAGTTATTATAAAGGGATTAATTCAGGAATAAATAAAGAGTTTATTGTTATTATTAAGACAAGCTTCTGAAGTCTCACAATACGTAATATGTCGAATAACAATTTAATGCATTCGGACTACATAACCACAGAAACAAACTTGACACATTCCTTCATGAATATTTCATTGACATCACTGCTGACTGAAACCCATTTCACAAAGCATTCTTACTTCTACTTACACGACTACATTACATATAGAACAGATCACCATGACAACACATCCCAAGCAGGTTCTTGCATCCTTATTCATAAATCTTTATCTCACTCCCTTATTCCTTTCACTCTGTTTGATACTATTAAATCAACATACAGCTTTAACATAACACTTTCAGCTATATACTGTTCTCCAGGTAATTCCCTTTCCTACAGCCATCTTGACTCATTATTCCAGTTCTTTGGTCTGCGATATATTGCTGGAGGAAATTACAATGTCAAAGATCAACAGTGGGGATACAGAATGTCCAATACTTGTGGTAAGACTCTTTCCCGAGTCACAACATCCAATAGTTATTCCATCCTCTTTCCTAAAAATCCTACTTATTGGCCTACATAATTCAATCTTTAGATGATCTCTCTTCAGATCACAGCCCCGTTCTACTCCACATCCATTCAAATCCTATTCCTAGACCCTCTCTCCCTTCACTGGTTACAAGACAGATGAACTGGAAAATTTTTCAGACTGATCTAGAAAACGTACTTGACTTAAAAATTCCATTAAAAATAAAAGACTTTGCTATCAAAATACTCTCAAGAACGATAGGAACTACTATCACTTACAATACTTCACCAATGAACATAAAAATTTTTCGGGAAAACAACTTACCTTGTCACGTACAAAACTTATTAACAGAAAAACGCCAGCAAGAGCGAGGTGGCACAGAACAAGATATCCTTCGGATGAAACTCATTACAATACATTCACTAACAGACTAAAAACAGAAATTACAAAACAGAGAACACAAAATTTCCAGAACTTAACAAAAAACTTCAATACCACTGACTAATCATTAAGGACAACTACAAAAAAGCTACTAAAAAACAAATCCTTTAACCATTCACTTCTCACTGAAAATAAGGTTTGGACACGATTAGATGAAGAAAAGACTCAAATGTTCAGCGAACACCTCTTTAAAACTTTTAACCCCATCCTGATATCCTTGATCCAACTCATCTTGAACATGTTGAAGCAGAGATTACAATTCCACTCCAAATGACCCTTCCTCCTAAAGCCTTTTATCCCTCAGAAATAATGAAAAGCATTCACCAATTATCTTCTAAAAATGCTCCTGGCAACGATCTAATTACATCACATATTCTGAAACAGATCCCTCGTAAAGTCATCCTATTCTTTACCTATAATGCTACCCTCCTATCCACCATTTCCCCAACCCTTGGAAAATGTCTATAATAAAAATGTTTCCCACACCCTCCAAGCCACTTGAATATCCATCTTCCTACCGTCCTATTTCAGTACTGCCAAAAATCAAAATAAATCCTGACAAATCACCTTTACTCTCTGTCTTAAATCTCTACCCTCCTGTCCTACAGTTCCCTTTCTAAATACTCCACTAATGCCTGGTGAACAGATTCAATACTTAGGACTCCATATTGAAAAGAGACTTACTTGGAATCCACATACAAGACTGAAACGACAAGAAACTGCATGTAGATTTCGATTGCTACAACACCTACATGACAAGCACTCTATACTTCCCATTTATTACAAAAAATTATTATACACTATGATAATCAGACCAATTTGGACATATGGAATTGAGCTCTGAAGCTCTACCAAAACCATCAAATCCCTCCCGCATCCAATCCTTACAATCTAAAATCTTTGATGCTCCTTATTACATTACAAATAAACTCATCCACAAAGAACTTAACATCCCATTTGTTGCAGATTCGGCCCAAAACAGATATGCGTCTTTTCATTCTAAACTCCTTACCCATCCTAACTCATTAATTCTTAATCTCTCATCCTTAGTAATCCCTTACAATCCTCCGAGGGGTCTGAAAAGAAGATGGCCACGGGATCTTCTAATTTAAATTAATGCTTGAAGTACCACCAATGGGTGGTTCCTTCCCAAGATTTTCAAGTGTAAATGAAACAATCCACATATTTACTTATTGTATTTATTATTTGTACAGTTGTAAATCACATTAAATATAAATAATAATAAAAAAACAAAACACTAAAAACGTTTTTAACTATAAAAATACAAGATAAGCCCATTTGAAATAGTAAATAGAATGAATATTGTAAAGAAATAGATATAATCAAAAATTAAAAAGTGAATAAATTAATGATACCATACAAGAAAACATAAATAACTAGGAAAATGAAACAGATTTAAGATTAATCAACTTACTTGATAAGAGTTAGTAGAATTGGTTAGGATAGGAAGTGTCTGAGTTTGCTGAGATGGATAACTATTATACTGGTAATGCGGATAAGAGCTACTAATACCACCATACACTCCACCAGTTGATGAAGAATATGTACTCTGGCTTGAACTAGTACTATATATTATACTACTAGTCGATGTCATCTAGAATATATTGAATAATTAAAAATTTGAGTCAAAATATATCACAATAAGATCAACTTTGAAAACACCAAAAAAGAAAATAATAATGTTCTATCCAAAATAACATGCAGAATGAAAGGAGCACAACCAAACATTTTTTTATTTGTTAAAACTAACATTAGACTATATGTTATACTTGGAAGCCCTCACGATGCAGGTGCAGTTTAACTTCCCCTCTACTCCCGAAATAGGCCAAAGAAAGATCATTCCTCCAGGAAAAGTGCATTTTGAGTCACTATTATTGTGAACTTCTCCAAGTAATACCCAAACATTAGGAAAGACAATTAATAAAATGATTGTAGGAGGATAGTTTGGGTGGCGGACAATAAAGGTATCAAAATAGTAAAAGAAAACTATTTGTAGTAAACCAATGTTCTGTCCCACTTTGCAGGGCTGTCAGATTGGAACACTGACGAGATTGGAGAACGACTCAGTGTTCCAAGTGTTCTAATCCGACAGCCCTGCAAAGTAGGAGGGAACATTGGTTTACAATAAATAGTTTTCTTTTACTATTTTGATACCTTTATTGTCCGCCACCTAAACTATCCTCCTACGATGTACTTCGTATTATCAACCTTTCTTCTTCCAAATTAATAAAATGGTTTTAACAATGAATTCTCACAAATATATGTGTTGCTGGGCCCTCCTGTGATCCATCATAAGGTTCTCAGAGCCCACCAAAGATCTGCGAATCACTGATTTAGCCTTATATATGTGAATTGGCTGCTCAGCGGAATGATCAAGCTATTTTAACTTCCAACAATATAATTTTTGAGTTGTGCCTCTTTTATTCTAGATGTGCAATATTTATTATTTGAAAAAAGAAACGAACAAAATGAAACCTTATATATTTCCCCCCTTTTTTAAAAAAATAAATATACTCTGTATTATATTAAATAATTGAACATTATTTGAGAGAAATAAATTAACTAATAATTACTAACATTATTTATTATTAAGAATAAAAGAATATCATTTAAAAAACAGTTAATCATACAGAGAAAAAGAACAAGGAAAATAATTACTTGTTATTGAATAAATTTTTGTTTTATTAAAATCCAAATCTTGATATGAGCAACATTCTCTCTAATGACATAATTTATCATGTAGGGAAAAGTCTTGACAGATATATCAAAAGAATGAGTCAGTCACATTCTCTCTATTGACATTTATCTCTCTATTTATTATACAATGAGAATGAGTCAACAGATTTTCAGTAATTAATAATATAAGTATTAGATTCTTAATGAGATTTAGAAAGGTTTTCAACTACCTAACTATCATCATTTAGGTCGCTCCTCCAGCATTTATAATTGGAAATTCATGAGGAATGAGGTAGCGTGATTGAAACATTCTGAAAATAAAAAATTATTATTGAAAAAATAAATTATTTATTTACCTGACCAGATGAATAAGATGAACTATAAACGGATGGAGATTGTTGAGCTGTCTTAGAATACGGTGATGTTTGGTAAGTAGGTTCTTGATACAAACTAGATGAGACATCAGAAACTTTGGCAGTTAAATCACTTATTTGTGATATGGATGCAGCACCATTATTCCTAACAGGACTAAAACTAGTTTCATTTAGAAGGAGGGAATCACTAGTAGCGCCCTAATAGAAGAAACATAAATATTAAAATAATATTATTTATATATTCTCAATGTAATCAAGAATATGGTTTTAAAGATAGAAGATATTAGATCTCATAACAGTAATTTTACATAATCAATAAAAATGTTTTTTGAGTTTATAGCTTTACCGATTGGTGAGGCAACAGCTTTTCGGATGAAACTGGAGAGGGAGAAGGATGAGGCGTAGGAGGTGATACTTGAACAGACTCATTTGTTTCATTTAATTCCAGGGCACCAAATTGTACATCGAGAAGCCCAATATTGTTTTCTACAGAATCTGGTGGCATTTCTACTGCAGTTGCAGGAATCTGTAAGAAATAAAAGTTTTAAAACTAAATAATAGTCACAAAAAAATCATCTTTTGAATTTTCATCCAAACCCCAAACATAGTTCAGGAATAAAGTAAGTAAAATACAGTTAGAATTAGTAAAGGTTATATTTTCAATTTTAAGGAGAAGCTATAAAGAAGATACCAACAAACAATAATAACTTTTTTTGAGGTGTATATAGTTGACCATAGATTACTGATTGGAGAAGATGGTCAGGGGAGGGGGTTGCGATCAGCAAAGAAAAACATAAATAAACAAAAAAATCATTTATTTGTAACAACATTGAGTTTTTAGACAACATCCTCGCTGACTCCCTAATGTAGACAGGAAACTCAGGTCAAATGTCTGCATAAATAAATAATTTTTTTGTTTATTAATATTTTTCTTTGCTGACCGCACCCCGCAACCATCTTCACCAATCAATAACTTTTTTTTTCATTCCCTAAAGTTAGATAGTTAAAGAAGAATCAGATCCTTTATAATAAGAGATTTAATAATAAAACCTCAAAGGAAAAAAAGTATTAAATAAATTTAATATACAGTTAATTAGACTTGCTACTTGTGATATCCTTTAAAATCATTTTAACTTTTTAAATAATAGCATTAAATGACTGAAATAATCAATTACCTTTGAAGGAGGTGGAATTTTTGGCCTTGGCCTATGCATTCTGATTTCTTGGTTATTGATACCTGTTCTATCATTTCGTGACATCATGATCAAATTAGTAGCCATTGGAGGAGATCTAACTCCCATAGGTGGAGTTATTGCTGAAAAATTGGTATTATTTTTTAAACTTGTATTTTAGAACAAATATTGATTCATTTAAAAGAGCTATATTTTAATAAATTAAATAAAAACTAATTCAAAACAAAAAATGAAATACTACCAATAATGTCCCATAATTACAGCTATGCATCCAACCAGAGAAATGAAAAATTATTTTTAGAGAATACTTTAATTCTATTAAATGTAAACATCGTTTCACGAGAAAATATCAAATAATTATGGGTAATAGAACAGCAGAAAGCATAAATGCGTAATCTATACACATATTGGTATAGTTAAATTTGATTTGTTACAATTATATTGTTTATTTATTTTTATAATGATTTACATTTTTTTTCCTTTACCATCAAAATATTGTTGGTCGCTTACATCCTCTGAATCCAAAATTGAATAATTATTTAATTTTGAAAATACTATTCCTTATACAATTAAGAAATATGCATTAAAAAGTAAAATAAAATTTGCAAGCAACTAGAAAACGCCTAACCTTTTTCAGAAATTTTTGATTCTTCCTTATTCTGATTTGAAATTAATATAGAACTCCTTTCTGCTCTTGGAGATATCATAATTAAATTTGATCCCATAGTAGGAGATCGCACACCAACGGGCGAAGTAATAGCTAAAAATTAAATAATTAGTTCTAAAATTCATGTTTGTGTGCATGTGTGTGCAAATACATAACATCTAAATAAACACACATACATACAAACATACATGAAATGTATGTATTTATATTGCCATATTATTATTATTTCATAAATATATAGATTGAAAACGATAATAAATACAAACATTTAAATTTCTTTTAATTAATAATTACTTTATTGACGTTACTTGATGTCACAATATAGCACATTTGTTAAAATTAGAGTACTTAGGTATTGTGCGTCTGATCATATGCAACCTTCCTTTCAGTTATAACCTATACTGTAACTTATCTAACCAGCTGTTTCGTTTTCAAAATTTAATTTTTTTGTAGTAAAAAATATTACAAAATTAATTGGGATTAAAATAGAAAAATTCAGGGCTTCTTAAAATATTAACTACAATAAAATCCCTACGAACCAGTCACCTCGGAACTGGGGCCCAAGCCAGTTTCCATTTTGGCCTGTTAATCCGAGAGGTAGGTATTTCAACATTAAAAATGTTTTGACATATGTGCCTTATATGTATAATGCACAAATCAATAATGACAGCTAAGTTAATTTTTTTTAAAATGTTATTTTCCAACATCTAGAGAATTTTTATATTTTTTTCATGAGTAGAATATTTATTCACTTCCTTTTCTCGATAATAAAGACTATTGTTGAGTTAATTCTGATAAAAAATTATGCATTTGGGCTAACCATGTTAAATTCTAACTTACTGTAATAGGGGTATTCATGATGTGTTAAATGTAAAATGTTTACCATGTTAAATGTTGTGAGTATAGGGATTTGAGCAGCCCTACTTAAAGCCATGTTAAATGTTAAACGCATAAGAGTTCCTAGCAGATTTTTCGAGCAACCTGTTTCATAATCTTTCCATCAAAAACTTCTTGTTATTGTTTACTTTTAAGTTTTGGTTAAAGTAATTTATTACAACATGCCTAAAGTAAGTGAAAAGTAGGAGTTGTGTGAAAGTTTGGCTACTGAGGACCTTGTTGATCTTCTCACTTGTGTGGAAGAGGATCAAGATGAGCAAATTGACGACTGTCATGACATTGTTATTATTGTCACCCATTGCTTTAGTTATAAAAACATCAAAAACAATACTAATACAATCATAACACAAACTAGGAGCTAGTAAGCTAACCCGACAGCCAACAAAACGGTAATGAGCTCAGCTGGTATGTTGTGAGACATCATTCTCCATTTAACAGACTCTCTACCAAAATATATGTAATATCGTTTTAACATGGTAAAATAAGGCAATATTTCTCCATTTAACATAAGGTTTTCCATTTAACACGCCTAAACATGATAAACTAAAGATCATGAATACCCCTAATGAACACATGTGGCCGGACTCTGGGCTCCATTTCTTCTGTGCCATGGCCAACACTGTAGGTTTAACTAGGCAACTTGAATTCTTGAATGTCAACAATGGATCAAAAGTGAAAGCTAATTCTCCAGCAGAATTTGTGTTTTAGAATTGGCAGAAGATTAGTAGTAGTAGTTTCTAAAGTGGTTGATAGATTTCAAAATAGCTATTAGCATATTCTATTGTCTCTGTTGTTATGCTGTTAATTATTCTGATTACCAATAGATAGCACCACCGAACACTCCAGAGAATGTGACTATTAAGTGCTTAATGCTTGAAAATTTAAGCTACTTGGCATACTGAACACGCTGCCCACCCTAAGTGTAAACGGGCAAATTTAAACTTCAATTAAATTCAATGGCTCAGCAAATTGTAGTGGCAATATATGTGCATGTGGTGTTGTGCGCTATATGAACATATTAGATGAGAAATATTTTACCCAGATTCTCACCTTACGAAGCAAATAAATTTGCTGGAAAAATAAAAGAGATAGAAAGCAGATAAGAAAAAAAAAATCACTTGGACCAGGAAAAAAAGACAGTTAACGAGTAGAATAACGCACCCATATTGATTGAAAATACAAAAAATAAAAAAATGTCCTCTAAAAGAAAAACAAGTTATTTAAATATAGGTAAACTTGAAAACAGATAGTATTCCTCTCCTTGAAAAGCATGTGGATTGTGCGTCATATCATCCTTTAGAAGACAAACTACAGAGCTTGTTGCTCTCATAAGTTTCAACCTAAAGGAGAAAGCATAGTCTCAGTCTGTTTGTAGTCTCTACCAAAATTAACTTCGACAATGCTACCAATCGGCCAGTACCCTACCAATGACTTCTCTTCTGATAGGATTACGAGTTTACCTACCTGTGTTCCTTTGGAGTTTTTGCTCTAATTCACCCTTTCTTGCAAGGTGAACTCCATACGCCACTGCTGCTGAATGGACAACATTTGATGCTTTACTTCCAATCATCTGATAGGGCTACCATCGCGCAAGAAGAAATCTATCTCACATTAAACATCTATAGAAGTAGCAAAGTAAAGCGAGACAAAGCCAATGCAATCCATACCGATGGTAAAATTGAATGGGTAACTCACTGTCAACATTCAACATATATAACACCAGGCAAAAAGGCTTATCACTTATCATCAGAACATACACATTTCAACTCTATAGAGGCAGCATAGCACTAGGGTACATTCCAAATAATTTAAGAACATCTAAGGCGTATTATACAACCAAATCGGGGGAAGGATCTTGTAAAGATCCAAATCCAAAGGCCAAGAAGTCTCAAATCTTTTCTAATAAAAGCATTGAAAAAGATTGTAGACAGTCATATCCAAGAATAAGAATTGTTAGCTTGTGTTACCAATTCAGATAAATTGGCATATTAAGTAGGAGTATTCTGTGAGGTTGCATTACATAACTTGGTCTCTAGGAAAAATCACAAGACCAAAGAGAAATTACAATTGGCATCTTCTCTGATATTGAGGTGCATTCAATAAAACTCCACACAATGTTATTGTTAACTTGCTATGAAATTGAAATATAGATTCAGGAGTTTGCAGATGGATCATTTCTTTGCTAATACAAAAGATTCTTAAATTGGAATAAGGATACTCTGAACTGCAGATTAGCCTGAGGCAGTTTCCCACAGGATGCTGTATATATCAACAACTTTGGTGTCTGGTGGTTGAATCTATGTGTTGTCAAACTTTCCTGTAGCAGGCTTCAACGAACAAGAATATGCACGTGATATTACTATTCTAAATGGAGGAAAAAACCCTAACATACCTTAAGATTTTCTCCCAACATCAATGGACACCCTAATGAATTGGTGCAAAGACAATGGTCTGAACATCAATACACTCAAGGTAAATGTCAGTGCCTTCATAAAGAAAATAAGTTATAGCTAATAATCAGTTATACTTGAAATTGGTTATTGGGCCAGCACACTGTTAGGGGAAGGGCTGATTGGTAGGATTATAACAATCTACTTCGAAAGCCAGCCAGTAATAGGGGCACTCAACAATCCTGTAACACAACCAAGAGTGGGTGAAGACTATAATGTAGTACTAAACAATACACGATACAATAAAATTAATGTTGAATGGAAGCTGGGACACTGTGGCATACCTGGAAACGAGGAAGCTGATAGGTTAGCCAGAAATGGTTTTAAGAACCTATGTGTGGTATAAGCTTAGCTGAGCAAAAAGTAGGATGAAGACAATTAATGTCATTAAAATTAAACAACATTGGTAAAGTAATAGAAAGATATACCCTATTTTTCTGAATGGACACTGAGACAATTGAAGTAAAGTGTTACTTCAATAAGATAAGGTCATCCTAGGGAAAATTAGAAGGCTCTACACTGCCTACTGTAAATTCAATAAACACTTGTTTAACCTCTAGTGGATAGAATCACTTATGAGTAAATTCTGCCGCACTGAGCAATAAATAATATATCACATGGTCTGTTGATGTGACGATTAGCAGGCTTGAGATTTGTATTGTATGGCATGGACTTAATAGCGGTGCAAATTGATCAATCCACTAACCTTAACAAGAATTATAGAATCTACTAATCTAAGCAATCAATAGCTTATAAATATACACAGTAAGCCTCAAAGGTTTCCGTGCATTAAGCCAATAATAATAACAATAAAAAAAGTTATAAATAAGGGTCACCATAATTAATGCCACCAATACTGAATTAATTATGAACATAACTTGATTAAATTAAAAGAAAAAAATTATTCCAGGATTACCAAGACTTTATATGACCTTTCCTGTAATAAAGGGGGAATGAAAGAATTACACAACAGAATTTGCATGTTAGAATTGGCAGAGGATAAGTAATGGTAATAGTTTTCATAATGGTTTGGAGATAGATAATACAGCAGTTTGTTGTTAACACATTCCATTGGCTTCTTTGTTAACCTATTAATTATCCTGGGTATTAATGGGATAAATGGACACTCTTGATAATATGATTATACAGCGCCTAATTGATCGAAAACTTGAGCTATTTGTGGACCAAACACTCACCTGTTCAAGAGATAGATAGATCAAACTGATCCCTTTCAGTTGAAGCCTTACCAAGGTTCTTGTAAGTGGATATGGATATCTATAAAATATTCAATGGTGAACTGAAAAGAATCCATTGTAGGTTTTGTCACTGGATCTGGATATTCATAAAGTATTCAATGATGAACTTGAAAGGATCTATTGGGGATCATGTATCTGTTAAGTCAATGAAGGTTCACAACTGAATACTCTTAGGGAATTTTTGCCACCAAAATAATGTAAATCATTACATATTTAGTTTTTAAACTTAATTTATTATTTTTTATCGTTATTAATTAAGGATGTTAAAAACGAAATTTTCAATCCAATTACATAAATTTCCATGAATACGAAGACAAACATAATTAAGTTATAATGATTAGACACAAAATACATATGTAATATAATTATGCTCTCTATGGAGCGCAATCACATATTACAGTTAACACTTTGATCGCATGGGTTTCCCTGGAAAACCACTTACAGGCACAATATGTTTTGGTTGATATTTTATTTTGATTTAATAAAGCACTATATAATGCATAAAATGTAATATTCAGCAAAATAAAGTTCAATTACGTGTTTTTTTTTTAATGACAACTATGTATGCAATCAGCTAATACATGATATTTATGCATTTGTTCTCTTCTATTAAACATTTAGAAAGTATGAAATAATTTTAAACAATATAAAAAAAAAAAATTTTTATAAATAAAAAATGTTCTTTTAAGTGTAAATAAAATAATATATACGTAAATAAATTGGTATACTTCAAAAATAAATTTGATATTAAAAAAAATTGAATACCAGATCATAGCTGGTGGAAGGTAGGGCAGTACTAACCATGGTTCGGAACAATCAAAGATGAAAGGGAGGTAGGTGCTAGAGCTCTTTCCACCACTCTGAACGCAAGCTACTAAAATGAACTCCCTTGACGATAGATTATCGTCATAACCCATTAGTCCCAAGCCAACACAGCTTGACAATAATGTAATTTGAGCCACGTTCAAAGTGTTTAACAGAATAAGGAATAGAAATAGAAATTCTATAATTATATAACTAATAAAGTAATTAATTAATTAAATAGTACCACAAAACTAAACAAAAGATCTAGTTATAAAAAACACCTAAAAATTACAATAAAAGAATATAATCCAAAATTACCTGGTTCAGGTAGGGCTGCATAAGACTGATGAAATGGAATCGTTAATGAATTTAATTCAGGATTTTTACTTAAATTGCTCCCAGTTTTACCAGGGTTGATATCAACTTGTAACTGGTTCTTTTTCTAGAACAAAAATAAGTTATTTTTTAGTTTTAGGATGTAATCATTCAAAAATGAACACAAAATAAAAAATTTTAAAAAACAATTTTTAGTAATAAATAATTATCAATATCACACAAGTCATTTTGACATACTAAACAAATTAATAAGAAAAGAGGGCAGATATATACTTACTTCAAAGTCATCTGCAGCAATATTATTGGTACCAAGTAAGGAATTATTAATGGATGGTGGTGAATTCCCAGTACCAGACGAGGTGTAAATCTGACTGTTTGCCAGAGAACCAGTATATTCCTCATTATCCCAATCCTCTAAAAAAAAAAAAAAAGAAAAAAAATATTATACGAAAATACTAACCAGAAGTATCGCTTCACTTGGAATTTTCAAGAAAAAAGTTATTTTGAAATGTTAAGTGGAATATTTCAGTGCGGGATTATTAAAACAAAGATAAGCCTAATAAAAAAGGAAAAAAAGACATAATAATAGTATAGAAGGAAATCATTAGAATATAAAATATAATTTTGATTTTTCCATAATAGTCAAAATCATTTTTAAGAGAATTACATGGAATGTTGCCCCACTCTTCTCTTAGCAATATCTTAAATTCTAGGAAAGTCATCATGGGAAGCTGACGATTTTCCACACATCTTCTCATCATATCACGGTAAAGCCTATTGGATTGAGGTTCTGCATTTTTAGTGAAAAACACAGTATACTAATGCCAGTTCTCCAAAAGAACTCAGATGTTACCTGTGCAATATGAGTCATCGAATTACCATGGAGTACATACCTCAGTACAAATTCTATCCAACTCCCTCACTGAAACTCCATGAAAACTAGTTCTAGGTGATACATTTCCAAATTAATATCTTTCACCTGGGATTGTCCACACTATCCCTTAGATTGAGTGTATTTAATGGGAATCTTGAATTGTCCCATTAATATATATTTTAAAATGAACTTATAGGTAAATATTTATCTCTAAAATTATGTCACAGTATATTACAAATAAACTTACATTTACTTAAATTAAAGTTAAATATGATGGACTTGTTACTAATCTAAACAACAGTAAAAATCTTTTAATTTTAATTTCAAAGAACACAAATTCCCTCAGTTCCTCTCATGTTTTTCACAGACAAATTAAATTTAATAAACGGAACACTAAGCAATTATGGGAGATAATGGTGATTTGTTTGATTAAATAAAATAAAGGGAGATTCCCTTATTATACACAAAATAAGTGGAAGGAAAATTTTATATATAGGATGTCCCATTACACATATTATTCACTCCCTATTCTCCAAAACTTTGGTAATTCTTATTTGATTTTCACTAGGTCATAATAATCCTGTAAGGTTTACCCTTAGTGGGTATTGTCGAAGTCCTAAACATCTGCTGCTCACTTAACTTTAGAATTTCCAGTAGGAAGGGGTATTTATGTTTATTGGATTCTGATAACAAATCTGATTTCAAGAAAAATTCATATCAAACACCTTTCTTATGACTTGTATCGAAGGGATAAATCACTAAAAACTGCTAACAGTTTTATAAAATTGACAAAATTTTGTAACATATTTTTATTAAAATATTTAATGATTTATACATAGCAAACAATGTGAAAATTTAACAAATTAAAATGTTTTAGAATTCAATATTCCATAAAAATTGTCATAATTCATGTTTCCTCAACCGCCCCAGGATACTAAAATGGCTGGATTGATAAATAAATATTCAATTATTATGATGGTTTCTTATGGGGAGTTTGATTATCAAACAATTTTGTCTTTTAGGTTTTTTCAATTTTCCACAAGAAATAATAATAATAATTGTTATCAATTCACATTTCTTGTTGTATAGGAAGCAGTAACCAAAAATGCTATTTAATTTAGTTTATTCTTTATTGCAGCCCCATAAAATACATGTTGGGCTCTTTTTTGATGAGGGGGGCTTTTTTTCCAGAAGTCCTAATTAAAAAAAAAAAAACCACGAACAATTTAAGTGTAAATAATGCAGAAAATTGAACCAAAATCCTATAAGAACTTATTTTCAGAATTGAGGTATTCATTTATTGAGGAATCATTTTCAAGATGGATATCTTAGTCTTTTAAGCCGGGCAAGGAAATTCAAATCATAATGTTTAAGTTAAAGAGGGAAATTGTACATAAATAATGGTTAGCAGACATAAGCAAATATTTATATAATAAAATTAAAATAATAATAAGTTATTACAACCTGAGTTATTATCATGGTTTATGTTCGAAGATACAGGTGGTCGCTGAGGATCCCAAGTATCAATGGGTCTTCTGAAGGTTCCTCTTCCTCGTCCAAAACCTCGACTCTGAGGTCTACCTCTACTACCACGACCCCTTATTGGACCATTAAGAACTTTTGAAGTCCTTTTAGAACGATCACTGGTATCATTGCTTTGAGTCTCACTTGCTTGTCTTCCTCCTGGAATATACCAACATAAAAATTAATAAAACAATAATTGAAAATTCAGTAAGTTTAAATTTTTAAAAACAAATAGAATTATTATCTAAGAAGCCTATTAACAGGAAGGGTCGAAAGATACCAACGATTAACACAATAATTATAGATAAGGCAGAAACAGACCTTAACTGAAAGTTCAAATGAATATCATAATTAAATTTGTGAATATAATTAACAACAGTAAGATATTTACTAAAGCTTCGTAAACCCAGATGCCATCACCATCAATAGCCATTGCTTACATAAATACCTACTAATACTGAACACCATCAAAAATAAGTTTATACTACAATAATGTGTTTGGAAACGATTTGGGCAAAACATTCTTGATTTCTGATAGTCTTAAATCAATTTTCCTATACAGGTCTTAACTAACTTAATACATCCTCCTGGACTATTACCCTTAAGATACTTATAACATTATTTATTACCCATTAGAACAGATCCGCTATATTGGACTACATCTGGACAAACGACTAACCTGGAATCCTCACATAAGATTGAAAAGACAGGAAACTGCACATCGATTTCGACTATTACAGCACTTGAATGTGAACACAAATTCATTACAAAAGACTGATTTACATGACAATTATATGGCCTATCTAGACATACGGAGTTGAGCTTTGGGGCTTCACTAAACCTTCGAATTCCTCTCGTATCCAATCCTTACAATCCAAAATCCTTAATGCCCCTTACTTTGTTACAAATAAAATCATCTACAAAGACTTTAATGATCCATTTGTAACCAATCTTGCCCAAACCAGATATCAATCCTTCCATTATAAACTCCCTAACCATCAAAACCCTCTAGTTTCTAACCTTGCTTCTTCTATTCCTGAAAATCCTCCGATGTGCTTGAAAAGAAGATTGCCTCAAGACCTTCTAGTATAAAAATATGATTAGAGTGCTACCCCCTGGGTAGTTTCTCTACATGCCAGTATCACTCCATTTTAATATTACGTCAAATTTACATAATCTGTTTTTTTGTAAATACAGTTGTAAATTGCAATAAATAAATAGAAAAAAAACAACATTATTTATGACTTCCATAATTACTAGAGGCTATACGAGACCAATGTTTCTTTAATGATTATAGTCTTCAAGTGGTAACAATAAATCAAATGGTACAGTATATAAAATATAGGAAAAAACATTATACACTGTTAGGAGAAAAAGAAAAAACAATGGATTTGACAACGCAAGGAAGAAGCACAACAGCTACATGCCTATTCCATTCAATTCTATTATTATTTTAGGGATGAATGCAGGTTTACTACATTGGGATTTAATAACACATTAAGGGGAGAAAATAAATAAAAAATACTAGAGATTGTATAATGTAGAATATACAAGAAAATTAAACATGTTTAGATAAATCTAAATTCAATATAAATGCTTTTAATACTTCTAAAAAATTACTATATGAATAATAATAATAATAATTCAAATGAAAACCTCTAAAACCTCTTCCTCTTCCCCGAATATTTCCAGTTTTACTGTTTGTTGTCAATTTTAAGTTAGCTATGTGATCCCAGTTTTCTTCTTCTACTGGAGCCTCCGAAGGTTGTTCTTTTTCTTTGGTATTCTTTTCTCCTGAAGTTCTGTTCTTTTTTTTCTTAGAGGAAGTAGACCATTCGCTCTTAAATTATTTAAAAAAAAAATTATACATAAAGGATCAGCACTAATAAAACAAAATATTCAAGACATTACAATAAAACTTACCTCAATCCCTTCTAATAATAAGTTAACAGCTCTATTTGGATCATTATCACAATCATGTAATGCTGTATAAGCATCATCAATTGATTTCTGAGTGGCATCCATTACCTTAAATTACAAAAAGAAATAACACACTACAGTTTAGTAAGTTGCTAATCATTTCAATGAGTATATGGTATAATCAATTATTAATTAAACATAACATTTGTTATTTATGGATTACAATACCTGCTTCAATTTTTCTTTCAAATAAGGGTCTTCTGTTTTAGTGTCAATTATTTGGGCTATCCTCATTTGCTCTGCTGTAGGCTACAACCAGAATAAAAAAAAGTTTCAAATGATGTTTATTCACAAATTTAGTACATTATAAAGAAAGCATTATATAGAAAACTAAAAGAAAAAGTGAGCCCTGATAGATTGCTAACAAAAATTATTTAATACATA
>NW_027112031.1:969663-981698 GCF_000696795.3 Halyomorpha halys
AACAGAAGATTTGTAATTGGAAACTAAGTAAATGAGTGATCTATTCAAGTAATTTCTCTATTTGAGATCAATACCAAGGAGGAGATAGTGCAGGTCCTTCGCACAATTTCATTTTACAATGTTTAACCCATTCAAGACCGATTGCAGGGTGTGTTGCAATTGATTTCTGAGGCTATAAGACTGGTTGCACACTGTGTGCAATATAATGATAATAATAATGAGCATGTCATTTCAAGTTAAGTAGTCATCAAGATAAGACTTTTTTTGAATTAATAGTATCTAAAATATAGAAAAACAAAATTTGTCATTGGTTTTGTTCTGTACCACACAAATTTCTAAATTAACTTTAAATAAACTTTTTTTTTACTTTACTTAGGTAACACATGGTTACACTCATGGTGTTCAATCCGCTCCATACAATAACAAATTTCTGAGGAGTGAGCTGCACAGAGTGGAATCACCTCATTTATGTGAATTAACTTACAAATTACATGATTTCCCCAGTAAACAATTTTTTAAATAAAAAATAAGCAATATAAAGAAACAAAAATTTCGCTCCTGGGGACCATGTTCGAAAAAATATCACTTTCTCGAATGGCCATCCATTTAATAACAATGAGTAGAATAGATTTTGATATTAAATCAAGCAACATAGAAAATGTGGCTAGAATTGGAAATTTTTTAATCAATAACTTGTGATTTATATTACTTAGAGCACCAACTACAAGCTATTTTGTAGTTTGCATTATTGTTTAGGGCACTGATGATTTATCTCATTAGTTTTAATACAATGTCTATGTAACTAGAGTAAAATAATATAAGTAAATATGAGGTAGCAAGCCTCAAAAAAGTATCATGGCAGTCAATGTGCTTAAGAACAGCACAATGATAATAGAACAACGATAAAAATCAATTACCAACAAAATAGCACTAATTCCTTGCCTTAAAAAAGCAGACAAATAATTATTGAAGTAAAGAGGGAAATAACAACTTAAATGATAACAACAGAAACATTTTAGTCACTTTGGACCAATGTACACATAGTAAAAGAATGTCAGAAAGAAAAATATTTCCATCGTCATTGCAAACACAATTTAGGGTGATATGAGTAATCAAAAAAATGTATAAACAAAAAATCATATATATTTACCTAATAGATTACGCAACTAAGAAGAAAAGAAAGAAGCAAAGCTACACACAATATGGCCTCTAGGCACTCAACTAGTAATGACGTCATGCAAATTAATTACGATATTAAATTAATTGATATCATTTCAATTAACAAGGTTCCTTTTATAAGATTGTGAAACAAATTTTACATAATTTAGATTATTATAATTAGAAAAAATGTAATTACGTGATGATAAAGAATAAGCAGTTCATTTTTAGCATAGTAAAGATTCCAATTAGTAAATAGAAAAATATTAGATTAGTAAATAATGAAGGAAATTAAACAGCATTTAGAGATAAATATATAACATATATGATACTAGATTGCCACAATACAAATAAATAAACAACTAATATTTTATAAATAAAACCTTTTGCAAGATTAAAATTTATTGTATGCACAAATGTTTGTAACAAACTTACAACCATTGAATTGTCATGGTGAAGTTTATAATACGAATAAAATATTGTATTATAAATAAATATTGGATAAGAAAAGTTGTGTACCAACCTGTGCCTTTTCAGATTGTTTCATTGATTCCTGCTTATTATCCGCTTTAGAAGCTTTAGTGGCTTGTGAATTTTCTGTGTTCTTAGCTTTCCGAACCTTACTTGGTAAACTCATTGTTTAGTTGTTAAATTTCAAAATTATATACAATTATGTACAACCCCTGAAAAATAGTAAAATAAATTATTCAGGTGTCCAATGATGCATTATATATATTTTTCCATTAAGCAATAGATAAAAACAATCCAATCATCAAAAAATAGCATATCAAGTATAAAATCAATATAAATAAAAAAACACACAAATATATTTTGTTTAAATAAAAATATTAAAATGTAGTTCATTGAAAACTGTCCTATAAACTATTAATAACAACTAGCAAACATAAAGGACTGATTACAAGGAAACACATGACAAAATTGACTAAAATGTTCTTAGTAAAAAAATGATGTGTATGAGCATTTATGTACGAGCCCGACACTATCCGATAAAACAGGTAAGTTTGCTGACAAGGACAGATAAAACAAAAATTAAATAACTATTTTACATACAGTGCCTCCCAAACGTTGCCACTGTTATTTAACCATTTTTTGCCAATTTAAACTCATGATTAACGTAACAAATCCAACAAATAGCAATTATTTCAAATGAAATGATTTATATTTTTAATTGAATATTACCATTAATAATAAGATACAATAGGGTCACTCTTAAAAGTTATTGTTATTCTGAATTTCCACCCTGATCTACAGCTTTTGTGAATTTGTACATCCTTTGAACTTTTTACACAAAATCAGAGAGGATATAAGTGATTAACCTTTAATTGTTAATATAACTTTTAAGTACAAATATAATATAAATAAAACCAGTTGTGAACAAGTTATAAGAATATAAGTTATATGACCTTTTCTATTGGGTCTACGCAATTCAACCAAGTTAAGAAGCTTTAGAATGAGGTGTAGATAGTTGACCTTAGATTAATGCTTGAAGAAGTTTGTCGGGGGGTGCAGTCAGCAAAGAAGTAAGAAGCTTTAGAAACAATAAAACTTTAGATCAAAAATTACTCGTCATATTTGTTTTTAAAAAAGACGTTGAAAACAAATAGAAATCAGTATATCATTATAAGGTACGGGAACGGGAAAAAAACTGAGAATAAGGACAAAGCAGGAGGGTCAAAAATATTAAATGATCTGATGAAACTGATGTTCCAAAAAAAATTTACTATAATCGAATGATACATGCACCTGGGAATAGAAACTTAATAGTGAGGAATAATCAAGTGAATGCCAAAAGAGTTACATAATTAATTAAAGAGCACGGTTTAAGTGGGAGAGCAGTGAAAAAGAAACCTTTTTATCAGGATAAAAAACAGAGAAGAAAAGTAAAAAAGGAAATGGCACACATAGATTGGAAAATTCTTTCACCCCTTTCCTAGAAAATGGAATCAACCGAATTTATCAGATAAATCACACAAAATCTTCATAAGGGAGGAAAAGGATGCCGCTAAAATAACAATTAAGAATTTAATGAAGAGCACGGCTGATACGTACAAACATAGCAGTGGTTCAGTGACAGTGTGGGAGAATGTTTCAGCAAGATATTTTTTCTTTTTTTAAAAGAAATTGTCTTATATTGACAGAATCATGACTACGTACAAATACACTGTTATTTTGAATGGTAATTTGAAATGCATTGGATGTCAAAGCATATACTTGAAAATAAAGTTTTTAAAATGGGATATATTGCATTTAATTAAATTATGAGATTTTGGTTACATAAATAAGTATGAGATTGTAATTAATTAATTTATTTTTTGTGTTTGAACCAAAAACTTTTATGAGCCAGATTTTGTTAAATTAAAAAAAAAAATTATAAACGTTAAGTGAATTATTAATAGATTATTCCATTTCAAGTCCCACCATATCAGAAATAAATTAATAAAATAAATAACTTTATCAAGTTTAATTAATTTTCTTTTAATGAATAAAATAAATTTTCTTGATATTGAGAACTTTAAGGAGACACTGAACATGGTTAATTAAAAAAAAATAAACAACAGTAAAAAATTAATTATTAAGCAACCTAATTTGTAAGTGTGAACCACAAAAGTAGCTAAATTGTGATAGAAAGTAATAATAGATGGAATTACCCAATGCAATGAACACTGGATCAATTTATATAATAATCTGATTTAAAACAAATGATTATAGTAAAAATATTTCATGGAATAACAGTGAACAATATGAGGATTACCCAACTGAATAACATCTCAACTATCATTAACACATTGTTGTCGGGACATGGTAAAAATGATTTTTTACAAATTGAATAAAGCAGGGATTATAGAACTAAGTAAATATACATATTTAAAGAGACAGGACAACAAAGAATTACTAATAATAACAATAATATATAATAAAAACAAGTTTAGAAATTAGCGAGGAAAAAATTCAATTGAAGCATAACTTAAAATTGTCTATTTCATGAAAATTGGTTGTTCATAAAAAATTAAACTAACATCAAATTACATTTATCTTTTAAATTTAATTTAAGCTGTGACAAAAGGCTTTAACAGGTCCATTAAGATTTGTATACTATTTAATTTTAACTATCATTAAAAATTGCTGACCTTTTTCAAATGTTAAACACAAAAACATGAAGTATAAAACAATGAGTATGGAGCAACTGGAAAACAAATTGTGTGTAATATATTTTAATCTTTCACTAACAAAAAGGTCTAATAACAGAGGAAACTACCAGAAGTTATAACTTAAACACAACTTTAAATTAATTTATAAATGAAAATTAAATCTAATTTAACTAATTACTATAAACTGTCAATGGTATTCAATTCACACATGGAATATTAAACTTCACCTTATACTACTCCTGACAAGTGAATAACTAGTAAATTAATTTAAACAATCTTTAAAACAGCTGATTTATAAAATAACTAAATAATTAAATGGCTGCAAAAAAAAAAAAAACAATAAAAAAACTTTCACTAACTTCTTCACCTGAAAATAAGATCACATGATTTCGCATTATACACAAAACAACATAAACAAAGAACATGCATCTAGTTGAAACAATTAAACTAAGCAGATAACTTTCAACCCTAAATTAAATAAAGAACTTAAGTTAATAGGTAAACAAACTGCACTTATGAATTATTAATAAGAATAAAAAATATATAATCAGGTAGATTTCTTAAAGGGGGAAAAAAAACAACTGAAAATATGAAGAATGCAAGAAGAATTAATGAATAAATGGTTATAAAACTAAGTTATCAAATTCTCGACAATCTCTAAGATATGTATATCTGGTAAAATGATGAATTAGCCAATTTCAACAACTTCTATAAAACCTAATAGGTTACTTTTGAACATACATTTACCTAATTACAAAGTCTAATGTCAAATTAAAATACTCTAAAATTTCTATTAACATTCCCAAGCAATCCAGGCACAATTCAACATTTTTAACTATATAAAACATTTAGTTGAAAATAAAAAACATTCTAAAACGAGGGTGCAATAAATAATAGCTACAATACACTTTATATTTTAAAATAAACCGTAAAAACAACAGAGGAAAATATAACAAAACTATTATTTTGTAGAAAATTAATACTATTATTTATGAAATATGTAACTTTCTCTTTGTTCAAGCTAAGGTCATCAATGTTATGAACACCTATAACTTGGAAAAGGTAATTCACAATCAACAATTTCAAAGAACCAGAAATCTGATTCAGTAGGAAACAAAGGTAAACATTTCCTATTCCATACAAACAAGTAAAAATAAAAAAAACATTAAATAACAATTTACTAAAATCAAATGAAGATAATGGAAAACAAACAAATTCATTACATCAATCATAAATACTGAAGGAATAATAACAATTATAACCTGAATGAACTCTCCAGGTACAAGGTGTTGAGAAATGAGTATAAACATCAAGTTTCAATGAACAAATGACAAAAGTTATAACCCAGCATATTAACCTCAACCTGTCAAATGGTGTTGAATTCAATTTTTCAAGGGAACTCTCAATATAATTTTCACACAAGATATTCAAAACACTATTTCCAAAACAAACAAGCAACTAATAACCATAAATATTCCATAACTCAATTATAACTTTTTAAAAACAATTATCAAACTTTATCATTGATTATTTACCAAACACTGACATAGATACAAAAATAAAAACATAAAATAGAAATAATATAGTAAACTGACACATAATCAAACATTTGTTTTGATATTTAGACAAAACTGTATCAACAACAACAAAAATTTTTAATAAAAGAGAACTTTGTTTCAAAATTTATGACAATTATTAGAAACTAAATGTCCTACCTTCAGACAGAGAAATAAAAAAATTAGCGTTGTTTAAGGATGAAACAAAGACCAGAGACTTTAACAAAACGATTTTCACAAATAAGATTTAACCACTCGTACCCGGTTACATACTACCATGTGGGAGGGACGCCATTTCGTTTTGTGTTACAGAGAGGCAAAAACTTCTCGAGCAAACGCACTCAGCTTCATTTCAAGTCACATGCATTTAACATTAAATTCTGAATAAATAACAATATAAATGTACACTGATATAAAACAGGCACTTCTGAAAAATTATCACAACAAAGATTGTATAACCTGAATAAGTTCTAAATAAAACTGATGGTACCTGAAGAATGTTAAATTCCCTGCCCAACTGAATCACGTCATCAACTGAACTGTTATCAGTAAAGTATATACAATGTTAAGGGGGTGCTGTTTCGGTAGTTTTAAAGATATTTTATAGTATAGCATTATCATCTAATAATTTTTATTAATATTTAAAAAATATGACAAATATCGCCAAATATAAAATTACTCCATAGAACATATAAAGCTTTCTAACTTCAGCGAACTTATTGCTGGCGGCAGGTTCTGCTATTCAAGCTGGTTTACTATTAAAGGAGTACATTCAAAATAAGTATTCAAAGTTAAAGGATCCCTTTAGGTTCTTATTTAAGGGGTCAACGACTCTTTTTTGACTCCATGGACTAAATGAGTTTAGTTGAAATATGGGTAACAAATTTTTTTTTTAATGTGAATTACTGACATAGAAGGTGTACACACTAATGATTTTGAATTTTATACTAGGTTTTTAATCTTGTAATTAGAAATTATATTCACGTGGCTGTTCGTACTTAATGTCCCGATACACTTAGTCAATCATATCCATTATTCTTGCTTCATTTTCATTTCATCAGTCTATTTTAATTATATTACTTTGTCAATAGTTAGTGTATTATTATTATAATACTTTTGCATAGAAAGTACTTAATGTATGTAAAATACGAAAGTACCTATGATTGTAATAAAGAGTTCATTCAAAGAGTTTAAGGTACTATGGTAGGAAACACTTCTTCAAAAAACGCTATGTGTGTTGTTTGTAAATATATATATTGCTACTTTGCTTGAATAGTGGCACATCTGACAAAAAAAAAAAACTTTTGGTTTTATTTCGAATGAAAATTTTCCAAAGATATTATGTAGATAGAGGTTTCTCCCTCTACTGTGAGTCCGTCCATAGACTGTCCCAAAGCTAGGATGGAGGGTTTTCAAAAAATAAATTTTACAGACTGCCGTACAATCCATAAAATACGTCAAATAAAAAATATAATATATATATTTTTTCAAAACTGCCACTTACTATTCAAGTGAAACAGTGCATATATATGTATAGTAAGTAAATATATGTAACGTCGAAACTAATCCTATAGCTACATATAATTCAATCTTGGACTTATATGGCAATCATGATACTTACTGAAAAGTTGTTTCCTTTTTTCTTTTCATGGTACTACAGACCGAATGGTCCTTGGCGCCCACAATGCACCTTTTTTTCTTATATCTACAGGATACCACTCTATTCTAACACGATGGTGTGGGGTTAAGTTTTTATTTTGTGGGCCCTCCACAGAAATAAAAGACGATACCCCTCCCAGGCCGGATACGAACCAGCCCCCAGGTTAAAAAGATCTACGCTTCAAATCCCTGATTTACAAACGGCCCCCTCAATAAGCCTTCGCCAAGTAACTCAATATTTCCAATTTCGAATATTCAGCAAGGTCAGAGCCTCCTTAGCAACCGCGTCTTCCCACTTGAGTTTTCGTTTGCCTCTCCCCTTGGAGTGGTCCAGCATCCCTTTCCGTAGCGCTGATTAGGAATCTAGTCACCCATCATTCATGTGTCATGGCCGGCCCATCTCAATCTTCCTAGGTTAACGGACCGTACTGCTTTGGTTTTCCCAAAGAACTTGTATATTTTATTGTTGTACTGTCTTCTCTACTGGTTTTCTTGCTAAATGGCGCCAACAATCTTTTCGCAGTTAAAGTGCAATTTTCGGATTCGTGTGCAAGGGCCAACCTTATTAGGGGTTTGTAAATTAAGCATTTGGTCCAACGAAAGAAGCTATTTTTCCAAGCCAAAGCAGCGTCTGTTAGCCATCATCAGTCTCTTGTTTCTACCCCAATTCAAAAAGTTTTCACTTTGCGTTATTCCATCCGAAAAACTTGGATGGTTAGCGAACAGTGAATATTGAATAAACTCGATATCATGGCTCTGTGTGAGGGCAATCTTTTGTCTGGGTAATTCTAGGCAAAAGAAAGACGAGACTGGCGAGGTAATGTCAGTGGGGATTGAGAAAGGTGTTCGACACTTTAGTTACTCCTATACGTTCTGTGAGGCCTATATTTAAGGTTTGCATGAAACTTTTTTTTTTTTTAATAATTAAATAGACTAAGCATGGGTATACATATTGATGTTACAAGTTCACTAAATCGATGTGCGTACTGGGTGACGTGATAGTGGTCATGTTGGTATATGCAAAACCCAATCCTTGCAACGTGGCCATATCAATGCTGAGGAAGTTGATTTGATGTTAATCTCATATGTTAGACATTAATCTTTAAAATAAAAAAAATGTGAATTGAATAATATACACAAATATGAATATTGAACATACATGTAATGGATGCCACGGATGGCATTCTGCAAGAAGATATAGCTGAACCCAATCAATTAACTTGGAGAGGTACCATCTCTAACGGAGTAGCAACTTCCCAGAGAGTAATAGACGAGATTATCCGACAGGGCATCAGGCAGGAATGTTCGCCTATCTTGTTGACGTGACGATAAACAATATAAATAATGAAGAACAACGTCATAAGAACCTATAAAAGTTTCATTAGGCTCCAGTAAAATATAATTTAACGCTGAACGAATATAACCATCTTTTCAGCTTCTTTCTTAAAATTATTCACTACCGTACTTTAACAAATCAATTAAACCTAACATCGTACAAATCAAAGCTTTATTCAATTTTCCAATTCTAAAATATTCTGTATTTTTAAAGAGGGCGTTTAGCTTCTTTCTGCAATAATCTAAATAGGCTTAAAATTATTTCGATAAAATACGGCCGTTTCTTCAATCCAAATAAATCTCAATGAATCTCTATTGGGATTCAACAGCATTGATGTGTTGCTGCGTTTGAAGTTGTGAAAAAAAAATCGTTTTTGGATCGATTGTATAAACAGTTGATGAAACATTACAACAATGTAACCTTTTTCTCTGGCACGCTGATACGATTTGAGCACTCAATACTGAGAAAGAAGCTTGCTCTTCTGTTGATGGACGGAGGAAGAGTTTAGATCACCAGAAGTGGCTGATTTACGCAGGTTTAGAGCTAAAAACGAAGAAGTTCTTAAAGCTTTTCTATTTAGAGTTAGGTGGTGAGGATAAATACATTACGAAAGTATTGCGCTAAAGGATGAACGGCGTTAAAGAGTGATGTTTATACGGTTTTTGGAGCCTTTCCTGCCCTGCCACCTCGCAGGAAGGGGGGATGGAGTGAATTATTGGAAGATTGGATTGAAGGAGATGGTAATAATAGGGTGGTAACCTGTATATAACTCTCTCTCCCCCCCACCTTTATGTTAGAACTGACAAGGGAGGGGATGATAAAAAAAAAAAGGAATATAGGTGAGAAAGACCGTTGCAGCTGATGGATTTAAGACGTAAATTTACCAACCTCATGTCTGAAAAGGCGCCGGTTCGATTCCAGCTTAGGCGTGTTGTATTTTATTTAGTGACGGTCTCAAGGAATGAAAACTTGACCCTTTCACTCTTGTTGGAATAGGTTGGTTACCTTTAGGAGAATCCTGTTACCCCCTTCCCTATATCAGAAATGACGTGGTAGGGGGTAAAAAAAGGTATAACGGTGATATATTGACTACGGTTTCATTGGTATTGAATTCCAACGGCTTAGGGACTAAAATTGGAAGCTCATCCTCATTGATTTTGCACATAAAAATGAAATCTTTGCTATGCACATCTGTAATGGCCACTTTTATGAACGCATGTTCCTATATCGTAGAAGATTTACTGGCTGTACATCACTCCATCGATTTTTTAATAATGTAGTAATACAGAAATGTTAATAGGTAATTATATGAAATTTGTCAGTAACCTACTTCAGGTGTGAACATATTATTATAAAGCTCTTTGTTGACGTAGGTAAGCATATATTTGTAGATAGATACGAGGTTTGTAATGGTCTGTATTAATTTTCTTTTTATAAACATTTTTATTAAAATACTATGAAATAGGTATAAACTAAACGTGATTGTTTAATTCAGTGGTGAGAAATAATATAATAATTAAGTAATAAATCATAACACTGGAGAAATATTTTTGTTATGCTAAATTATCAAAATATTGCGCAGTGCGCGGTTTGAAGAAGTAGACTTAATAGAAACCAACACCCAATTTATTTATTCGATTTTTTTCTTAATGATTTTTAATCCATGAGCACGAAATCCTCCACGCTATCTCTAGTCCAATTTATGTTGAGGGAGAAAAGAGAAGAATGACCAAAAACCAACTAAATTGGCTAAGAAGGCTTAGGTGGGTTGGGCAGGTAATGAGAATGGATGAATCCAATGATGAATTCACAAACAGACCCATCATGAACTGGAAATAATTGTAAGAAATATATAAAGGAGGCTAATCGGTGTGGATGAGTGATCCATTTCCCTTTCGGGGTTACTTCAAATCGCACAAAGTACTGGCAACAATTTTTAAGCTAATTATGTTCGATAATGTGACAACAAACCACCTTTTTGATTTCTTCAGGTAAAAGGAATCTTAAAAAGAATCCGAAAAATATTTACCTAAAATTATCGACCCTTAAATATTTTTCATCGGATATCCCGGAAAAACACGCAACCGTGCCTATTGATGTACTTTGCATTATAGAACATACATTCTAATCTGATTGAGGGTATGAAAGAAAAGAAATCCAAGGTTTAAAAAAAATAGCTGATTTCAAATTAAGTAAACATGAACAAATTTCAGAAGTGAGGGAGCACTAATACCAAGTACATATTTCGATTGACAGTTTGCTTAGGAAGCTAAGAGATAGCGCCACCAACTCTAATTTGATCATGGCTACATGGTTTTATCCCCTCAGGCAGGCTATGAGCTTCAGTTTCTATAGAGCTATGCTTATGATGTGCAGTGAATTCGCCAACTATTATACATTTGTATTGGTGAAGTTGTATGGATGTTATTGCAATTTTATGATTTTTGACAAAACAAAATTGAATGAATTTTTAAACTAATCGAAAAATAAAATTTTTATCTCGCATAATTACATACATTTTTTTTTTTGCAAAAATTGCATTAAGTTCAATACGGCTCCACCAATTACACGAAACTAAAAAGTGGTTTAGTGACTACTATACTGCACGAAATAGTACCAACCACACCTATACACTTTACAAATTATAGCTGGAGAATAAACCATTAGCAATTTTTTTTTTGTATTTGAAAATACTTTTTTCATTAAAAAAGAATAAAATCTAAAAGATACTAACATAAGTTGGAGGAGTGGAAGTCGGCTCCTAGGGTGCATTGGCAAGAACCCTCAGACAAGTGTCTAATATTTTTGGACCTAGAATGACCAGAAAAAGTTTCATTTAAATTCGTGATCCCACTGTACATCTCTTGGAAGTTTTCTTTGAGGATTTCTCTCCAAGCAAGTAATCACAAAAACATACAGAGTCGGTTGTTTTTTTGTTTTGATTTCGAACAGATGGTTCAGAAAAAATTTTACATTTTTTTTTCAAACGTACTAATAAATTTGATAACAAAATTGATAGATTTATTTATTGATAAATATTACAATCTGCCACACAGTTGTGGGCAATAGGTAATATTGATAAATGATCTCATACATACTAAAATAAAAAAAATAAGAAGTAAAAAAAAAAATAAAAAAATAAATAAAATAAAAAAA
>NW_027112031.1:982302-991563 GCF_000696795.3 Halyomorpha halys
GAGGTCCGGCTGAGCAGTCGGTATAGTTGGCCGAATCGTCTGTTGAGTTCTTGTCTTTTGAGTCTAGTATGTTGGTTCCAGGTGAGTCTTATGTCCAAAGTGAATCCGAGGTA
This sequence comes from Halyomorpha halys, assembly GCF_000696795.3. Lineage (NCBI taxonomy): Eukaryota > Metazoa > Arthropoda > Insecta > Hemiptera > Pentatomidae > Halyomorpha > Halyomorpha halys. The sequence goes on from NW_027112031.1 coordinate 982,416, forward strand.
TCGCACTGTGTCGGATCTGGGAAGAGGTATATTGTTAAGAGTAACAGGTACTAATAAATTAGCAATAAAAAAATTTAATATCAAAGATACTGAGTCTACCACGAATCTTGTTATATCGTCATTATGATTTTCTGTCTTACGATGGTTTTCAATCTTTTCGGTCGCTGAATCATTGATATAATATCAATCAAACTGCTGACAAAATTGGCGTTTACAAAATATTCCTAAACTTAACTAGTTAAACAAATTCCTTAGTTATTATAAACTCTATGTAAGCAGATGAATCCACATACGAGAATGAAACCATAGTTTGTATAAGGAATAATTATTTAATGTTAAAAAAAAAATCTTGCTGAAATTAGTTTGAATCACGAGTTGTTACTAAACAAAAAAAGGAGTTATTATTATTTTTTTTGCTTAAAACTAAATTGTTTAAATAAAATATATAATGGTTCTCAATTTTTTAAAAAATCAGTACACTATTCTTAAAGTATTTATTGTCTTGTTCAGTTCATATAAAAGGAACATCATGTCTCTAATATGACAAAATCAAAATATGCTCATATTTCCATATTACAAAAGCAAAAAAAGTAAATATGTTTGTAATTGCCTGTATAACCGTCTACAAAAATTAGTTGCGTTAAATTTATTATATTTTTCTTTTACTGTTATTTGGATTCAGTTGAGTATTCGGAAATAAATAGTTGTTGAACCAATTATTAGTATTTCTTACCATTGTTCGAACCAATTAACATGAGCAAACTATTTATTAGTAGTAGCTTTATTTCATAGCATAAATTATATTTTTATATCAAACAGATAGTTTTATATTACTGTATGTTTTTATAATATTTTATAACGTTGTGTATGCAATATATTTTTTTTGTAGAAGTTAACAGATTTGATGAATAAATGGGAAACGTCGTGTTTTTGTGTGATAAGTAAGATAAAATTTAAAAAGATTTACAATTTATAAAAAATAACGATCTTACTCAACATTGTGCGATTTAAATTAAAAATTAATATAATTATTCTTAATTTTGAGAAGTAGGGTTATGTCCCATTATTCATTTTCACCCCACTAACTCAGCGTCCTATTAGCATACAGATTCTCCAATTTCTAAAAACCTTTCTTGTTCAATAAATATTAATTTCTTGTTAACTGAGTTTAGGCCTGTCGCAGAATAAGCTGAGATTCAACTTTGGTTAAGTAAAATAATAATTATTGTAGGAAGATTGTCCAGGTGGCGATCTTCCTACAATTATCACATACATAGAAGCAATTTTTCAATAAAATAATAATGGTATTTGAAATATTTTCTCCTCTAAGTATCAGTGTTTTCAGCTAAAGAAATTACAAATTAGTGAAATACAATTTTTATTATCATGAGAGATAGTTGACCGTTTATGACTTATACGAGGAGAAGATGGTTGGGGGTGCGGTCCAAATAAAACACAAATAAGTTGAAGTAACTTATTTAATCCTGCCAACGTTTCGGCTAGAATTTCTAGCCTTCATCGGGGCTAAGAACAGAACAAGGTAACAACCAATGAATACAGAAAATAAAAAATAAAATATAAACAGAATGACATAAAGTAAATAATTTTACAGAATGGAATTAATGAGATAAAGTGATGAGAGAAGTGGAAAATAAAATGTATAAATAGGTAATCGAATAAATTGGTAAAATAACATAATTAAAGAAGGAAAATAAAAAGTTATATAATGCAAAGAAATATGAATATATTAGTTTATTAATAATTTAAAAATTAAAATTATGGAAAGAAAAATAAAATTGAGAAAAAGAAAATATATGTAACAAATGAAATATGTAACCATAATATGTGATAAAGAGGCAAAATATGGTATAAGTACAGTTTAACAAAATAAATGAATAGAAAAAAAATAAAAAATAAATAATAATTATTTTGACCGCACCCCAAAGAAAACTATTTATTGTAAACCAACGTTTCGCAAACATTTTAGAATTAACAAAACATTGAAATAAAAACATTTCAAAACAATTGTTATGTTCAACAAAACATGTTTGTTTAAACAAAAAATATTTAATGTTATGATGATTCTAAAATGTTTGTATCTTATTTTTTCATTTAGTCCTGACGAAGCCCTGCAAAGTGCGGCGACACACTGGTTTACAATAATAGTTTTCTTTTACTATTTTGATACCTTTATTAACTATCTTCCTACAATCTACTTCATACGGTCAACTATCTTCTTCCAAAAGAATGAAATTATATTCTTTAAAAATAATGAAATTTACTAATTAATTGGAGAAGTATCGGAAAAGTCAAAACAGATCTAAGACAGGAAGATGGACTCTCACCAATCCTGTTCAATTTAGCCCTAGAAAAGATGACTAGAACATCACGCTATGGTGGTACTATGTTGGAGTGCACGTTGGAATGAAACATAAAATCCTAGCGTACGCAGGCGGCATTAAGGTCCTAGGAAATGATGAAGATGACAAGGAAAGACTCCCAACGATTCTAGAAAGAGAGGCAGAGGAAATCGGCTTGTAAATAAATATATATATAAAAAAGTATATGATTATAAGCAGAAAAATCTCCCATGACAAGATGTACAGTGATGACAGTGTATGATACCTCGGCTCCACAATAACCTCAATAAATGATCAGCTGACTGAGATGGACCAGCGTAAACAGAGCCTTCCACTCTCTGTTGAGAATACTATAAGCCCGTAAAATCTCTAAAAAACTGATGCTAAGAGTGTAAAATGGCGTGATAGAGCAATTACTAATATTCGGCTGCGAGTCCTGGCCTCTAACAGGCACCCGAGAGAACAGAATTGGAAGTTTTGAAAGGAAAGTCTGAAAATCTGATCTGGAATCAGAGCCTTAACACATAGAGGAGAACCAACAATCTGTTTTCTGAGACTGGTCAGTCAATACCTAATAGTGTGAAGGCAAGGAGGTTAAGTGTGCAGGGCATGTGGCTCGAAGAAATCCATCTGGACACCTATATACAAAAATGAATACCATCATAGTTGGCAAGAGACCGTGTGAAAGGCCAAAAACCAGATGGATAGACACCATCAACAAAGATGCGAAAGAGCTTCATGCAGCAAACTGGAAAGCAGGAGCCCAAGACAAACAGACGTGGAGAAGGCTGGTTAGGGCGGCCTAAGAGTAAAAAGGTCAGAGAAATATTTTTTTTCAATTTTTCTTACAAAAATAAAATGTAAAAACACAAAATTTTCACATTAGTTTGTTATAAAAAACTTGTTTTTTAAATAATTTCCCTATTTTCTGTTAACATGTATCGATTTAAAAAAAAAAAATGAAAATAAGTAAAAACATATTTTCTTTTTTGTCTCAAATCTTCGATTGAGGAGCTATATATACAATCAGCCCCTGATTGGGAATGTCAAGATTCATTTCTCAGAGCCACTGGGACATAAACATTGGCTGACCCAAGTGGGAATCGAACCCGCTATGTTTTGAACGTTTATGAAGATTTATTCTGGCTAAATAGCGATAGCTATCAAAACTGTACAAAAATGTTTTATTATATCTAGCATTGGTTATAAATTAGAGTGAGATATAATTCTAGATCTAGTTTAAATTTCTGGTTTTCCAAAATTCCAAAATGGCGTAGCGAAAACACTTTAATTCTATAATTAAAGAACAACTTTGTTTCCAATCAGTACCTATCGTTATTAAACCGTGCCAAAATTATGGTCAGTAAGCATGCATTTTCAATTACTGTTGAGCATAAACCTAAAATTATCTATCCATCTAATTTATAGGAAGAAACAATAAAACGTGAAAATATAGTATTGTATAAGGTGTATGGGGTACTCAAAAAATTGATTAACTCTCCAAAAAAATCTATCTAACTTTAAAAGTGATAAGATTTAATTTTGAAGGTATACTGAGACTAAACGACAAGCGATCAATAAACGGATTGCACAAGCAGCCGTGGATTTTAAAGGATCTACAATTTAATCTTTATATTAAAACTGTTTTTTATAGTATTATGGACTGTGTAGAGTTGGTATGTTAGGTTATTGTAAACTATGGCCCTGCTTACAATAACCCATTATAACAGGGCCAATATAGTACAAGAGCCCAAGAGGAGAAAAAAGGCAGTTATCTCACCCCAATTTTTGATTACTTTAATGAAAACTATATATAATTAATAGTCAAAATTGATGAGTCTGCCAAGTATAGGTAGGGGGAATAAAAAATGGTGGCTGTTTCAAAGAAATAAAATAAAATAATTTTTCATTCGGAGCTGTTTATCTTAAAAAGTAGGAACAACACAAGAAAACCTAAGAGTACGTCATTTAAAGAAGAGTAAATTTGCTAAAACATGAGCTCTAATAGAATTATTTACGTTAAATAGTTTTCGTGATATAGCTTTTTTTAAAAAAAAAAATTTCATAAAAATGTTGTATGGGACGTACTGAAAGATCAGTAGTTAGTGAATTTATTTTGAAAAATTTATATCTCAAAAACCATTTGATGTACAGATGTCTATTAGCACTTAAATTAAAGGTAGCTCAATGAGCTATAATGCAGTTTATGATGTTTATCTTCCTAGGAGTAATAGTTTACATGAAATTTGCTAAAATAAATTGATTTATAGTTGTTCCGACAAATTTTCATTTGCCAAATTTATATTCATATGTGAATATCATAAAAACTACTACCCCTAAGAAGATAAGTGTCATAAACTACTTTATAGTAAGTTAAAGTTCCTTTATTTTGAGTGTTGGCAGACATATATATGCGTCTTATGGATCTAGAGATATATTTTTTCAAAAACCCAACATTTTATACGAACAACTAGAAATTAACAATTCGTGAGTTTATTTTGTCAAATATCATAAAAACTGCTACTCCTACAAAGATAAACGTTATAAACTATTTTATAGTAAATTTAACTAGCTTTAATTTGAGCGTTCGCTGACATCAGTACGTCCAATGGTTTCTGAAATGAAGTTTTTCATAAATCAAATTTATTGTCCGCACAACTATAAATCAATTTATTTTAGCAAATATCATGAAAACTACTATTACTTCGAAGGTAAAGGTCATAAACTTCTTTATAGTCCATTAAACTAGCTTTAATATGAGTGCAAATGGACATCTGTTCGTAACATAGTTCCTGAGATATAGATTTCTCAAAATAAATTAACTAACTACTACTCTTTCAGTAGATTTTTAAAGAAATTTTGCTTTTTAAAAAGCTATATCTCGAGAACTATTGGACGTAAATACCTCTTTTAGGGCTAATATTTCAGCAAATTTACTCTTCTTTAAAGAGTTGGTGTCTTGGTGTTGTTGGTAGTTTTTAAGATATAGAGCTCCGAATGAAAAATCAATGGTTTTTTAATGTTTTAAAACAGCCGGCATTCTTTAATCCCCCTACCTATACTTAGCAGACTCATCAATTTTTACTAGTAATTATACATAGGTTTTATTGAAGTAATCAAAAATTGAGGTGAGATAACTGCCCTTTTTTTCTTCCCGGCTCTTGTACTAGTAACACATGGCCCTTTCGCGCCCTTGGCGAGTACTTGGTTAATTTTGCGCCCTAGCTATAGCCCCCGATTACAAGGAATGGGATAGTTCGCAAAATTCTCTTTTGTCGTGCTAAATTGTCAAAATATCTCACTATGAGCTTGTTAAGCAGGGACCGGTTAAGTGAGGTTCAACTGTATTTCATTTCTTACTGATTGAAATTTACTTCACTTGTTAAATATATGTGTACATATAACGATGCTAATTAATTTACGTATGATTGTATTCAATTATTTATTTTATTTTACTTTTATTATCTCTCTGTCTTAATTTCTAATTTTCAATTGTGAACATATTTTTTAACTCCACCTTTTATTAGGTTTTTCATTTTAAATTTTATAATAATTATTTTTCAATACCAAGAACATTTTATTAAATTACACTATAAAGAACAATATTGACGTTTCAGCCTTTTAATTTTTTAACATTTTCAAAGCTTGTGTTACTTAAGAAACACACAAAAACACTTTGCTTTTAAGATTTTGACGTTTAATTTTATTTTCAATAAATATTCTTCTGTAAGTTTTAAGGATGTGTTTACACCATTTTGACTATTTCAACCATACTTGTCAAAAAATAACTGTTTTTGAATAAAATTTAAATATTTAAAAGATACTTCCAAGAATAATATCTAGTTATACACATGATATAAGTTACAGCCTTATTAGTATTTTGTTTTTTTGCAATATTCTATCTTTTATCAAGAATCTCTCGATTTACATAATGGTATGTAAGTCATTTTATGATATTTAAACTAAGGCTAACATAAAATGTAAACAATTTTACAACATGATTACCGAACAAAATTGGACTTTGTTCCAATAATTACAATGAAACTCATCATCATCATTCTCAAAATGAAGTTTAATGCACTTATACTCTGGTATCGCCCACTCATTTATAAAACTCCATAAAATTAATTTATTTTATGTTTAAAACATGTTCTATTTGCTTTTCGTCTTTTTCTCTTTTGAATTTTGCAATGCAAATATTTTACATTTATATAATAATAAATTCTTTATTTATTCTGGGACACGCCGCTTTAGAATAACATTACAGGAATAGTAGATGAGCAATAGAGCCTTAGAGTAAAAGGAAAAATAACAAAATAATTCATAAAAATAAATAATAAAAATATTATAATAAATCATAATGAAGTAACATTAAAGGCTTTAAAAAGAAATAAACAATTCATATTAATGAATTATGAAATTTGTTAAATGTAAAGTGTTTTACCATGTTAAATGTTTTAAGTATAGGATTGTGAGCTGCCCTATTTACGGATATTTCGAGCAACTTGTTTTATAACCTTTCCTTCATGTAATTGTTTACTTCTAAGTTTTGATTAAAATAATTTATTACGAAATACCTAAATTGAAGAAAAAGTGAAAGTGAAAGGATTTAAAAACATCCAAAACAATACTAATTCACAATCAAAACACAAACTACGAGCAAGTAACCTAACCCAGCAACAAACAAAATTGTGACGAGCTCAGCTGGTCTGTGGCATGACGTTATTCTCCATTTAGCAGACTTAGTAACAGACTCTCAACCATGTTATGTCGTTTTAACATGGTAAAAGAAGGAAATATTTCTCCATTTAACACGCTTTAACATGTTAAACGAAAGATCATGAATACCCCTATTGTACACAGCCTTTGCTCTGCATGTATGTAATAGTTATTATATAATCAATCGATTTATTTTTGTGTAAAATAAGGCCAAAACATTGTTTATCGTTTTAAACAAATTTATGTACATAAAAAATTACAAGCCTCCCCCCCAAAAAAATTGACTTTCAGTAAAGTAGGCCAAACAAAAAAATCAAGTCAGATTCGTTTTTAGCGTCTTTTGAAATCGTAAGTATGAATTTTCATATAAATAAAAAATCTAATTCTTGGAGGACTTCTTTCTTCTACCTAACGAAATAATTCCAAAACTTCTCAAAATGTTATCCAAATTCAACGTAATTACAACTATTTTAAAGATGAATTCCCGCCTTTCTAAGCCGCGTTTATAGTTATAGTTTGGATCTTATGCCTTCATAAGCGGGAAAAAGCAATTTCAAGATTCCAAGAAAAATAATTATATCTTCTATTCATTGCTTATGAAGGCCCGGATTTCACCATTTGGTGCAGCTTAGACAGTCCTTAAGCCCTCTTAAGTTTCTTGTAGATTTGCAGAATCGTTTTACTGAATACTTAAAAAAAAATATATATTGTTCCTGATATTATTTCTTTAATCGATCCGTCTCAATAAAAGCAAATTGTATCGAAAATTCAAAAAGTTGCCTTTAAAAAAAATTAATTTTACAAAGAATACTTTTTTTTAAGTACATTTTTGAAAGACAATTTCACGACTTTTCTCAATTCGAAAATTTAAGGGAATAACTTATATCAGAGATGAGTAATTGAAATCACAATTTCTTAATAATAATTGCAATTTTTTAAAACTAGGATATTTTTTAATATTTATTTATTGCTATTTACAACTGTACATTATAATACATTTAGTAAATCTGATCTAAATTAAATTGGAGTGTTACAGAGGTGTAGAGAAACTACCCATTGGTAGCACTCTAATAACATTTTACATTAGCTGGTCTCGTGGCCATCTTCTTTTCAAGCGGCTCGGAGGATTGTCAGGAATGGAAGAGGATGCAAGATAAGAAACTAAGGGTTCGGGCTAGATCGAAAACTAGGATATGAAATTACAATTTTGATCAGTAATTTCTACTACTTGATTAATCACTTTAATTGTTATACTGGTCCGAAATTACAATTAGAAGTTGAACCAAAGTAATCCCAATTACATTGTACTGTAATTAGTAAATTCTATTACTTTTTTGCCCAACACTTATTTATAACAAACATTGTAACGATATCAAATAATAGTAAATTATTGTACTGTACAGGTTGATTTAGAATATTGACTTATTTTACTTAACAATATCATATTTTAAGTAAAATCAATTTTTCATTTATTGTGGTTTCTTTTAGAAATCGGTTTTAATTTTAATTAATTCATTTTTTTATGTTGTTAATGTGTTTCAATGTAAAGTCAGATATTTAAAAAAAAAAAAAATTTAAGAACAAATAAATTTGAAGATTTAATGTAAACAATGATTTAATAAACAACTGTAATTATCAGGCGTTATCATTCGTTTCATTGTTCCGCTCTTAAGATTTAAAAGTTTTTATTGGATATGGATGAAATTTATATGGGACTTCCCTGAGTGAATACTATTTTGTTTAAAAATGAATCATCAAAATCGGTTCAAGAAGGGGGAGTTCATGAGTCAACATATTAAAAAAAATCAGTTGAATTGACTATCTTATTTTATAAAGTTAAAAATCCAATAAAGATAAAAGTGCAACGGATCGGAACAGTGGAAAATTTTCTGTAATAAATAAATTTATAACCGACTGCAAAGTTTAATAATTTGTAAAGGAAATGAGAGTATTGGATTGTAAGAAATATTTGCTGAAATATGACTAAGGATATAAGGAATTATCTGCAAAAATATTTGAAATGCAAGAGATAAAATATAGCTCTAAGATCATACAATATATATAATATA
>NW_027112031.1:991613-1013760 GCF_000696795.3 Halyomorpha halys
TATATATATATATTATGTACGTTTTAGTGGCAAATGTATAGCTATTTATATTGGTACATTAGTCATTCATCAATGAAACTGGATTGACCATGGATATACTCAAGCCTACTTACCTTGGCCCCACGTTCTGTGGTCTGCAATTTACAAAGCCAATGTAGTTTATTGGTTACCGTAAGTGATTCCAAGTATTTAGAGATTTTTAAAAACGCCACAAAAGAAATCACGTTCTAAGAATCGATGGTTATGAATTATGTTTGTGGAAATTTATAGATAAAAAATAGAAGTGACCTATCGTCCATGAGTGTGCATGGCATGAGCAAAACCGTTTAGGTTCTCTATTCGAGAAATTATCAGATTTTAGAGTGAATATTATTTTTGAAAAACTGATTTACTTGGAAAATTGTACTAATATCTATAAAATATTGGCTAGATTGTTAAAAAAACTTTTAAAATGTTTACAAAACTTCGTCTAATTTGGATTACATTTCAGTTCAATAAATTGCAATAAGCTTGGTATTAAAAATGAAGATTGAACATAATTAAACTAATGAAGTACATAGTAGTGTTTTATATAAACTTGAATAATAAGTAGCAATTTTAATGGGCAAATAATATTTATTTTGAAACATATTGTTCTATAGTAATAATAATATTTTTTTCTCTTGAAAACTTTTATTTATTGATAATATTACAATGTGCCACAAATTTGAGCAATGGGTAATAGTAATAATTAATAATTGTACAGTTTCATACAAAAAAATTAAATAAAAAAATAATAAAAAAATAAAAAATATAAATATAAAAATAAATTAAATCTCTATATGTATGTAAGAATAAAAATAAATAAATGAAATGGATATAATCAAACTAAGTAAAATAAATTACATAAAATATTTACAATCTCGACCTAAGGATCCCCGAGTCCACTCTATCTCCCACGCATGAGGGGTAGAGTAGGGCTCTTCAAGATCCCAGCGCATCTCTCTCACCGCGTCACTGGTAATGAGCCAGTGGAGGCTGAGTAAGTGCGCTAAAGCCGCTATCACTCTACTTAAGCGCAGCATCTGGCCATTGCCAGAACTCCAATTGTCAATTTTATTTTTCAAATGGTTTCTTATTTATCAGCTTTAATCGCTGATCAAACATTTTATTGAATTATGATATAAAATGCTAATTAAGTCAAGAAAAAAAAGTTAAAATTATAGATAATGTAATCCTGGAGATGGGAAAAGCACTCCGAAACGTTGAGGAAAAATGAAAAAGAGCTGAAGACAATAAAAAGGATGAATAAAATTCACAAGTAATAATATATAAAATACTAATAAATCGGGAATGAAAATATTAAAATTAATATATATGTAATATAAAATATCAATCCTTCCATTATAAACTCCCTAACAATCAAAACCCTCTAGTATTTAACATTGATTCCTCCTATTTTTCCTTACAATCCTCCGGGGCACCTGAAAAGAAGATGACTTATCGAGACCTTATATTGTAAAAATGTTTTTAGAGTGCTTCCAATCGGTAGTTTCCCTACAAGCCTATCTCACTCAATTTTAATCTTACTTCAAATTTACTTGTATTTTATGTAGAATTGTAAATGTCAATAAATATATATATGTGTACATATATAATTGTAAAACTATCTCTTTCTTGAATAATCTTTATTGCTTTTTCACGTGAAGTAAACGTTTTGGGGACTTCTGGAAGTTCTGTACGTAATGCAAAATGGTGGCTGATTTTTTATGGTCGAGCATTATGGTGTTGAGGCCAAAGAAATCAAAGCAGAAAATTCATCACTTATTAAATACATCCTGTATTACTTTATAGCACATGATGATTATGGTGCTAGGGGTTATTCCACTACAACTCACACTTACTCACACTCAAATTTTATTGTTAAACGTCCACTCGTTTGTAAATTAAGTCCTCATCAATGTGCTAAAAAACAGAGAACAAAAGTTTTTTGAATTGATGCAGAAACTTCTCTAACTTCTCTAACAGCTAGAGAAATGGTTGCCATTTTACAATATATCCCTTGCTATTTCATATGATATGCAACAACATATAGGCTAGGATATGTTAGCATTCCTCAAAACATTATTTAAAATTTATATTTACTAGAAAAACGATCTAAATTGCCAATCCATTACAAAAGACTGATCTACATGACTATTATAAGGCCTATCTGGACATACGGAGTTGAGCTTTGGGGCTCCACTAAACCATCTAATTCCTCCAGAATCCAATTCTTACAGTACAAAATCCTTACTCCTTACTTTGTCACAAATCAAGTCACCCATCAGGACCTCAATGTTCCATATGTTGCCGATTTGGCCAGAACCAGATACCGTTCCTTCCATAATAAACTTCACAACCACCCAAATCCACTTGTTTCTAACCTGGCTTCTACTTCATTACCTAATAATCTTCCTAGGCGTCTGAAAAGAAGATGGCCTCGAGATCTTCTCCTCTAGAAATGTTATTGGAGTTTTATCAGTGGATAGATTCTCCACATGTATGTATCATGTCAATATATCACCTACAGCAAATTTACTTGTTGTATATATGTGTATACAGTTGTAAATAACAATAAATAAATTATTAAAAAAAAAATTGTTGTATATGTTATATATTTCTCAGAAAGTAGATATATTAAAATCTTCTGACTTATTCCTTGACTAGGCTTCATTGTTAAAAAAAATTAAAGCTTCACTCTCATAAATTCAATTTTTTATCTATATTAATTATTATAATAATGCTAATATTAAAGTTTTCATGAAAATAAATGTAACCGTGACATGAATAATGATTCTGTTAATAAGATTTTTTTTAGCGCATTTGCTCAGCCTCCACTGGCTCACTACCAGTGATGCGGTGAGAGGGATGCGCTGGGATCTTTTGAGCTCTGATTTACCCCTCACACGTGAGGGATAGAGCGGGTTCAGGGATCCTCAGATCGATTGTGTAAATAATGTATATAAGAGTGTAAATGTGACTAGAGATTATATTATTTTTATTTTTTTTTTCATACACATAGTTTGATTATGTTCATTTTGTTTATCCTTCTGTGTGTATATATTTTAAGAGATTTTTTTTTTCATTCATTTATTTATTTGTATTCTTATTTTATTTATTTTAGTATGAATGTGATCATTCCTCATTATTACCTATTGCCCACAACTGTGTGACAGATTGTAATATCTATCACAAAAAAAAAAAAAAAAAATAAGATGTTCACGAATATATTCAATGTAGTTTTGGGAATGAAAATAAGGTATTGGTGCATTTATTTAATAGATAATATATTATCAAGATTAAGATATATTTTTGATAAATGTTGAATAGCCTGTAAACTTTTTAATTACATTTTTAGCTGTGATATTATAAATAAGATATCATTGAAAGTGGCCGGAACGTAGAAGTTTATTTAACATGTTTAGACTATATGGATATTTTTTATTAGTATTGGTATTCTATTCTCAATTCGTAAAATTTTAAAAAAATTATCTGCGTAACTTACTATGACTTTTTATAAAAAGAATTTCAAACATTCTCACAAATATAAATGGAGAGAAATATTTTACCTTTTCATTTCCATTTAGCTTCTGACCTATTCCATGATTCCTTATTTGGCCTTTCAAATGTTTTCCCGCGTTTGACATTGCCATTTAACACTCACTCATTTTATGTAAGCACACTAATTTATTATCAATAACCACCAGTGTTTAGTGTTTGTAAACATGAATATTCACACACATGAGCAAGAAGGTCCCATAATAAATAGTTAGACAAAAGGATGTGCCAAGGTGACGAATCGATTTTTTTTTTTAGATCTAGTAAGTAAATAGTTTAAATGATTTGGCATAATATTGAATGATTTAACAGCACCAATGATAGGTTAATTTGGCATGGAGTCGTTGGAATAGATCGGTCTTCAGGGAACACCTTTATGTTATCCATGATATCGATGAAATAAGTGCAAATTTCAACATTGTCGAACCTTCTTCCATTAGATCTTATGGCCGCCAACAGTGATCAGGATGGATATTCAAGCTCGTTACCAAAAGCGCAGTAATCCTTTTGTAACAATGGATCTGTCCAAAGGTATCACCGTGAAACATTGCTTCTAGGACATCTGAATACTACTTTAACTTAACCTCTTCATACTTACCCCTGTAGAACAGATCCGCTACCTTGGACTGCATTTGGACAAACGATTAACCTGGAATCCTCACACCAGACTGAAAAGACAGGAAACTGCACGTCGATTTCGACTATTATAGCACTTACTAGACAAACGGTTTAAACTTCCAACACATTACAAAAGACTGATCTACATGACTGTAATAAGGCCAATCTGGACATATGGAGTTGAGCTTTGGGGCTCCACTAAACCTTCGAATTCCTCTCGTATTCAATCCTTACAATCCAAAATCCTTCGTAAAATCCTCAATGCTCCTTACTTTGTCACAAATAAAATCATACATAAAGACCTTAATGTTCTCTATGTAACTGATCTAGCCCGAACCAGATATCACTCATTCCGTTATAAACTCTCTAACCACTCAAACCCCCTTCTAATCTTGCACCTCTTCCATTCTTGACAATCCTCCGAGGCGCCTGAAAAGAAGATGGCCACGAGACCAGCTAATGTAGAATGTCATTAGAGTGCTACCAATGGGTAGTTTCTCTACACGCCTGTAACATTTCAATTTAACTTAGATCAGATTTACTAAATGTATTATAATGTACAGTTGTAAATTGCAATAAATAAATATTAAAAAAAAAACAAAAAAAAAAAAACGACCTCTTCAACGAAGTCCTTCCCTTCCTACCAAACTCTTCTGTTAATACGGGTATATTTATCTAACAAGCAACGAAAGCCAAGGATAATATTCATGTTTTTCCAGGCCATTGGTAATATCAAACATCGATTCTTCGTCTCAATTTTCATACTCCTGATTCGGGGATTCGTATGATTACATCTGTCGGCGACATAAACTATGATTCCAATTAAGTCTTTATTTTAATTTTATAAAAGTTTTTATTTCATAAATATTAATAGGTACAATAAATAGTTCATTGCTTCGGGGTACACCCTTGTACAATTAATTTGTTTTTGTTACTTATTTTACATTTACGTAAACAGATAAAATAAAATAAAGTATAGATCGTTATTGATGATTTTTACAGCCATATATGTCTAGTGGAATATATATGTGGCAGTGGGTAGCTTAGTAGTAAGGCACTGTGAAACTAACTCCAAGGACCTAAGTTCGAATCCGGCTGTGGCAGATGATTATTTTCTGTTTCACTGTAGCCTGGAGTCAGCTCTGTGGGTTTGGAAGCCCTCCAGGATCCACTCAGCCTCATAAAGTGAGTAAAAATCTGGCGGTCGAGCGTAATTCTGACTAAGTTACCTCCTTGCATAACCGTTGGTCTAGTAAGAGTACTTCCTTATAAAGTCTATTCTCTTGACTCTTCATAGGTTTTAACGGTGCAGATTTCATTTCTTTTTTTTTTTTGTAATTCAGTATGTCTAGTTCGCGTACGTTTGTATCTACGAGTCATTATTTTTGTATAATTTTCTATTTTACGTTACTAAAGGTTTTAAAGAGTTAGGGAAAGAGTGAAAAAAATTGGCGGAGCACCATATGAAACATAACATTTTATGTTAGGTTGCATTGAACAAATATAGTTTATCAATTTTTTGGGATAGTTTTGATTTTTATTAAAACATGAAATAATTTTGTACATTACTTTCTTTGCGTTTCCTAATTTTAAATTAATATGCTGGTTAAATAATTCTTAACTGCTTAACGTGATTCCTAAGTATTTTAATTTAAAATAAAATACAGATCGTTCATTGATGATTTTTATAGAAGTATATTTATTGTTCGCTTATGTTCGTATCTACGAGTCGTTGTTTTTGTGTAATTTCCTATTTCGGTTATTAACGAGTTGAAATGGTTACGCCAAGATTATTTAACAGTTTAGTATCTCTTAATCTGTGGCATAGTAGAAACCATTCATTAATTATATGAAGGGTATTAATCAACCCATAGCTCACACTAACATTTTATTTTTGTATTTAGAAATCCTTACTTTGTCACAAATAAAATCATACATAAAGACCTTAATGTTCCCTATGTAACCGATCTAGCCCGAACCAGATATCACTCCTTCCATTACAAACTCTCTAACCACTCAAACCTTGCATCCTCTTCCATTCCTGACAATCCTCCGAGGCGCCTGAAAAGAAGACGGCCACGAGACCAGCTAATGTAAAATGTCATTAAATGTTTCTCTACACGTCTGTAACACTCCAATTTAACTTAGATCAGATTTACTGAATGTATTATAATGTACAGCTGTAAATAGCAATAAATAAATATTTTAAAAAAAGTATTTAGAAATATGTGAACTATGAAACATGTAACCAACTTTCCTTGTAAATACACATTGTTACGCTGAGACCTGGTCCGTTTTTTAGTGAGAAAAGAAGTTTTAAAAAAGAGTCTAATAATTGTAATCATAAATTTTCTTTTGTTAAGGACTTGAGGACTTATATACTAAAAGAAGCATGAAAAAAAATCTATGAACCCTAAAAATGGAGCTCGCATCTAAATATTGAAAAATTGAGCCATAATTCTCACAGTACACTCCCTCCAACATAGTTTTAAATGATACTCCTATCAATAATTTCAAATTCAAAAATTCTTACACGTCAAGTTAGGCAATAAACTATTAATTAACCGGCATGTTAATTTAAAATTAAAAAACGCAAGAAAGTAATGTACAAAATGGTTCCATATTTTAATAAACAATCAAAACTAGTATTCTTACTGTATATTATTACTGTATACTTGTATTTCAGAACAAATGCCTTTGCATTGTTAACTATTACACACGAATAACTAAATACTCATACATTCAGAATTAAATATAGACACTTTTTATGTCATGAATATATATAGAAATTGATTTATATATATTTTTTTCACTCTTGCTTTAATTCTTTAAAACCTTTAATAACCGAAATAATATTTCATTGCCTGACGTGGAAGACTATATGGATATTTTTAACTAATATTTGTATTTTATATCAAACGATTTGTATTTTTTTCTTAATGATCTGTATTTTATTTTATTAAAAAAAAAAAAAATGTTTTCTTTTTAGTATATTTTCTTACCAAAATCAATGTTTTATATTTATATTGATATGTAATAAGTAGCTAAAAAAAAATGAGTGTATAAGATATAAGAGTGTACCCCGAAGCAATGAAATATTTATTGTAAATATTATATTTAGGAAATCAAAAAAAAATTATATATATAAAAAACTGCTAAGAAGATATCTCAAAATTGATTTTTTCTATTTATAATTTCTTTCTATGTAACATCATTAATATGTTTAATTAGTATTAATACCATTTACGTGAAAGGCAATAAAGGTGTGATGTTTATGTAATTTGTGCCCATCTCTATAGAAAGGTAGTTCGGGACGGTTCTAGGCCAAGGATTGCTGGAGTATATATAACCTTTTACGGGTTCTCAACCAAGGTAGGCCGCTCCTTCTGCTCCCCTCTTCATGTTTATAAAATAAAATATGCCTTATTTGTTGTTAAGTTGTGCATATATTATCAATTTGTTAGCCCTGAGTTTCTTTTATCATAAAATAACGTCCACCTTCAGCCTGAAAATACCACCATTTTACGAAAAATGGGATAAAAACCTTTAAGAAAAAAAATATGTTTGATATCATTGAAGAGAGAGCTGGTCACGTTTGGTAAAGAATTAAAATTAATTTCAGAAGCTAGAGATTCCCATTTTATTAATCAATTTAATAATTGACAAATTATTAGGGTCATAAGATAGGACTGTACAATCTTGAAATTATTTCTAGAGATAGAAAAAATGATTTATTTTGTATAGTTTCATATATAAATATAATAAAAAAAACAAAAACAAACCAGAAACTGATATATGGGTTATTAAAAAAAAGGCAACTATAGAATAATATACATATATGTAATATAATCATATTATATAAAATACAAGAACAATAAATAGACTATCACAAAATATAGAAATGAAATACAACAAATAAGGGTGAGGAGAATTTCTTTCTTTCTTTTTCACTCTGTGAGGTCTCATTTGTACATCACTGTACGATAGAAGTTAGTTATGATACATCAGAGACCAAAAGAGATTTTTTATCACCAACTCATTAAATTTTTCTAATTCTCTTATCAACCCTCTCTCTCTCTCTCTCTCTCTCTCTCTCTCTCTCTCTATATATATATATATATATATATATAAACGTTATTTAACATGTTGGCTGCCAACTACAGGCTAACTCGTAACTTCCGTTCTTACCGTAACCTAGGACACAAACTACCAGTTACTTGCTGTTCGAATAAATTAGGAGATGTATTGTAGTGGGTAGTCAATCTGTCAAATAATATATTTCATTTTGACTAAATCAAATGTTTAAATAAATTATTGATAAATCTTGAGACTGGGAATGATTAGTAATCTTCGAAATTTGTAAGTTTTAGTCTCTGAAATTATTTTTTAATTTCCCTCCTTTGTTAAAAAGTATCAAAGAGCTTGAAGAATCTACTAAAAAGGGAAATACTGTGGAAGTTTTGGATATTTTTGCTTAATATTTATTGTTTAAATAAAATTAATTTTATCCGATTTTAGTATCAAAATAATTTATATTTCTAAATATAAGAAATTTATATTTCCGACGTTTCGGCCAATTCGGCCATCCTGAAGGAAAATCTGTTTTTATTATCCGTAATAAAAATTTTTAAACAAATAACAATTTTATTAATTAATTATCATACCTTAAATACAATTTCAGAACCATATCAATTTTAAAAAACTTTAA
Source organism: Halyomorpha halys (assembly GCF_000696795.3). Taxonomy (NCBI): domain Eukaryota; kingdom Metazoa; phylum Arthropoda; class Insecta; order Hemiptera; family Pentatomidae; genus Halyomorpha; species Halyomorpha halys. The sequence continues at coordinate 1,000,519 of NW_027112031.1, forward strand.
ACAGGCAATTCTGCCCAGGTCATTAATTTCCGTCCACAATCACCCTATGAAATATTTAAACATTAGGGAATCATATACATTAATTAATAAGAAATCCTTAGCTTATGTTTAATTACCTATTTTGTTAATTCTTCATATTAAATTAAAAATTAAAACTTTTAATCGCAGTTAATTTTCACTGTTATTATTTATCACAATATTTGTAACCTTCCCCATACTCAGGTCAGACATTGAATATATTTATATATGATCATAGTTAAATTATTAAAAAGTTTCTGTGTCCTATATGTATTTATTTGCTATGTTTTAATGACAATTGTAATAACCGAAAATTATCAGTACCAATAAAATATCAAATCTTTGGTATCGATAGAAATATCAGACGTGTCGGATTCGATAACGTTTCTTATCGCTCTGTAAGCCCGTTCCGAATCACTGATTAATCAATGACTTCCCAAGATGAATTCGAAATTGTGTTAATTATCTATAACTCCAATTATACCATGGATCTTTGTCAAATATAATAAAGCCCTTAACAGATGAGATATATTGAACATGCAGCCCGCAGATAACTGGTTCGACTTTACGTCCTTGACCCCTTGACAAACCTCTAGCCTCGATTCACTGTCCCCTTTCTGTCTACACTAATGTATCAAGGTGTATTAGACTTAAATTAAGCTAATTAGAATTGTTCGTAATCTTGTTCTACATACATACCAAACTCCAATAGGGACCTATACCAAACTTCCATTTTTACGGCTTATACGCGTGGTATTCCAACCACAAGATGTGGGTGCAGATAGTATCGAAGAAAATTATGCCTTAAAATTAAACATATATATAGTATGAGCTGGGTTGGTTGGATATAATTTAGTACATATAAAATAATTTTCAATTCTTTATTTAACATTAATTGGTGCTAATAAACAAACTGAAGACTTTGGATTGGGAGTGAGGTGGCTCAGTGGGTAAAGCACTACACTACTTACTCAAAACACCCCGGTTAGTATCCGTCTGTGGGACATAATTTTTAATCTGTCACTGTGGCCGTTAGTCAACCCAGTGGGTCCCGGAGCTCTCCTGGGGCCCACCCATGCTCTATAAAGTGTGTACTCTCAATCTGGTGGTTCAGCGCGATCTTGAAAAAAAATCACCTCTTCGTATACATTATTATTGTTATAAGACTTTTAATTAATAACAAAACACTACAACCTATAGAAAAAAATATAAATAATATGCAGTTATTTTTTAAGTAATTATGAAAACAAAAAATTCTTTATCAACATTAACATACAATAAATAATGATTTGTTAGGGCAAGGAACAATATACGATTGCTTAACATAACATAAGTTTTAAGTGTCATTTGTGTATAAAAAATATTTATATTATTTCTAATTACATAAAAAAATTAATTTTTTTTTAACCATAAATATATAGAAGTGAAATAATTTTTTTTCTGATTATTTATAGAAATTCACAGCAGTATTACATATAAATACATCTAGTAAATATGATATTAGTTTATTACATTGGCATGATATTGACGTGTAGAGAAACTTTTATTTTTTTGACCCTGCCAGATCATTTATGATATACTGAGGGTTATAGGGGGCCACCCTATTTTAACCATGGTGGGAGGTCCAGGTTTTTATTCCGGGAGACTACCAGAGAAGTAAAAGTCGATCCCCCAGGCCGGGCGGATTCGAACCGGCGCCGCTGCAGTTTTATGTATAAAAGACCTGCACCTCAACTCTCTGAGCTACAGACAGCCCTGCCTTTCTCTTCCGTGTAGAGAAACTACCCACCCATTGATAGTTCTTCCCATCTAAAGTAAAATCAAAATGTGAATTTAAAAAAATATTTATATATTGCATAATTATATGCTTGAAAAAATCCCGGATAGGGCCGGGGACTCGAACTTGGAACCTTTTTAGATGGCAGACAGGCGCGTTACCATGCTGCTACCGTCACCGCGAAATTTAAGCATTAAAATCTACGAATTAGTTGTCTGAAAATATTACTAACATAAAAATATTATGCTAAAAATATTTTTAACATAAGGACAGGGGGGACGGACTAAACAAATTTGATACAATTATTTACAGGACTTTGAGCTCAACATGTTTTAAAACATTCATGCTACCTTGTTGAATAATTTGAGCCATCATTAATAAAAATTTACTGAGCCACTCAATCGTCATGTATCACGTGGCAACTATGACGCTGTTATCTTTGAATGGAATTTGTACCGTACCAAATTCCTGCGCTTAATTTTTCAGCGGTTCATTTTTGGATCTCAAAACACAAGTCCTGATTTACGTCCCATGGGAACGTACTTGGGTATTTATGTCCGTGTCGAAATCTATAAAACCCATTTTGAACAGCTTCGATAAGCCGATAGAACTCTAACAGAGATCTGAAACGATTCATACTTTATAATGACTTAATATTAATATTAATATATTAAAGTTTCAATAAGCATTGATATTGAGATTTGCCATTTCTCCATGAAATTCTCTTTCACTTGATACCTCATTCGGAAAAGGAATCTATAATACTGTGATACGCAAATGGACGATTTTATTGACTGCATTAAGGCCAAAAAAAAAAAAAAATAATAAAAAATAAGCAGAAATAAATATTTTTTACACTCTAAATTTGCCGCTAAGGGCTAATGCATCCATTGCCTCCCCCCTTCCTTAGTCCCCCCCCCCCCAGAATAGCGTGCACCGGATACTAATATAAGCCATTAACGGATAACTTACCTTTTATCTCCATTTTACGCTGTAGTAATTACTTATTTCCTTTAATAAGGCTGCTTTATCTTTAAACTTTTTTTTTCTTTGGTATTTATTCTTAAATTTAAATTTTATAAAAAACTTTTTTTAATAAATAAACTATAAATATCAATCTATTATATGCAACTTTATTATGGTTGTTTGTTTTCTAATGGGATTCATTTTTAATTAATAAATATCAGACAACAAGATTGAAATAAATCATTAGGACCACATTACAACCAAAAGATTTTTTATATAAAACTATATAATAATAAACGTTATTATAACAGTTTTACATTATATTGGATATTTTAAACATATTTCTAAGGTTTCGGCCTTAATTCATTGACCATTTTCAAACATAATCCACATCAACACACTCACATTATGAAAATATATTTTATGTATACAACTTATCGACGTACTTGTAATTATTTACAATTCTTGTTTTCAGTTCTTATTTACTAATTCATTTTTTCGGGGCTTTCGTCTTATATAATAATCTACAGCTGAACAAGTGGATTTTCACTTTTTCCATTTTTTCTTTATTCTAACAATGTTAAAGTAAATAGAAAAAGTGACAAGCCACACGTTTAGCTGGAGATTAAAATGCAAAACAAAGGGCCCGAAAATAATGAAAAAAAAGCGGAGAAATAAAAAAATAAATAAATAAAAATTAGAAATTACAAGTACTTCCATGAATCGTATACCTTAAACTATATTTTAATAATATTATAGGGGTGAAGAGAATTATGTTTTAAAGTGAATAATTATATACATTATACTATTATATATACAATTATATATAGGAGGAAAAACTTTATTAAAATACAAAGTTGTGCTGTCCAACTTCATTGGGTTGCTAGTCACACAGCATACTTATTTTAATTTAATCAGACGATATTTTTAATCTAACGATAAGTAGGCCTATACAAGTATACAATAATAATTAAAAACATTAGTAGTATACAATATTAGAATTTTATTTTTTTTTCTGCCTTTTTTTTACCTTTTTCTTTTTCTCTTTTTCATGATTTTTCTCCTCCTTTTCCATCTTTCCCCTTTCTCTCTTTTTTTTCTTCCCTTCCCTTCTTTTTCCCTTTCATATTTTGGTTTCAACCCAATGTGCCTTTAACAGAATAATGGATAAAATATTGATAGAGGTATGAGAATATTGTTATAGTTTTATAATATATATATATGTTACAGTTACCCAATGTATTTGCTTCCCTAAGAATGACTTCCCTCTACATTAATGTTCAGAAATCATAATATCAGGCAAAGCCAAAACACGTTTTTGTTTCTTGAAATAAATAGATACATGAGCAAGTTTATTGTAGTTATTCAATTTTAATTACTAATTATCTATCACAAAGATTGAGGAAAAGAACTTCCTTAGGACCACATTAAACCCACATTGCTTAAAATAAAACTATTTAATAATAACTGTACACTATATTTGCAACAATTATATCGCATGCATATTTATATATTTTCCCCATTTAAACGTTTTTCTTTTTCTACACTCCAGTCACTTTATTAAAATTATATGATTTCGTAAATACTATTCCTTGAAGTAATAATTTTAAGTATAGGTTATTTTTTTTTAGGGTTTTTCATTTTAATTTTAATCTACAGAAAAATCAGTTTTGAGTTTTTTCTGCACAAAATTGTACGTTTTATGTTTTTTTGGGCAAAAATTTGATTTTTAATTCATGAAATTTAATGCTTAAATTAAATTTCTCATAATGTGGACATACAGGTATGTATTATTTATTCATTTTTTCCCTTTATTTAATTTATAGTTTAAAATTGACAAATTTGAGGTAAAGCAATGCATTGATTTACAGAAAAGTATGAAGAGTCGAATTCAACCTTAAATAAAAGAACAAGTAAACACAAGTGGCGTATGTCCTTGGAATAGTATTAACCAGAGGTTTCAGGTAACTACGAAAAATTCTCTAATATCCACCCTAAGTTTCAGGAATAGATGATTAGTTCAACGATGGATGGAGTGACAATTACCAAAAATCTCATTTCTTTATTTTTAATTATTTATATATACATATTTTGAAAGTTTTTACTGAAATTATTGAAATAGTGTCTATCTAATCAAGACATCTGTCTTATTGTTTTAGAATACTAGGACCGGAGAAAAAATGATGTTTTTGTTGACATTGTCCAAAAATATATATATATAAATACTTCCTAATTGATGAGGAATGGAATAAAACCGACAGTAGCTATTTACTTCTTACAATATTTTATATTTTACAATTCCTGTATAAAAATATACAATACTCAATTTCACAATCTTCCCAATTGTATCTAGAATAGTTCAAAAAAAATATTTTTGCAGTGAGTTACATATGAGTGTCTTAAAATATCGATTTCTTAATTATAATTTACGAATGAGCATTCACAATGGCTGATTTATTATTATATAATCATTATTTAGCTATTAAAAACCAAGATATTAATAATCATTAGATTATTATCTACATTAATGATTAGATTTAATGAGAGTACACATACACATTATTCCTATGTGCACATTATTTTGTATATACGATACATGATGACATGAATATGTCCTATTGTATTTGTATTTTTTATATTTTTACTGCGGATATGTTGTTCAATACTTGTTTTAGGTTTTTTGAGGATTCTTCTTTATAGATATTTTGGCAATTTTTGCTATAAATTTTATATATGACATTTTTCTTATCCTATTCTTCATGTTACTAGTGTGATTTTGAAGCTATTTATTATTGTATTAGCCCAATGTAATTTTAGGATCGTCACTTTTTTTAATATATATTTATTACTTTCTTACATATATTTATTACTTTTTATATATATTTATATTTTTTTTTAAATATTCATTTTTTTTAATTTTACGTTTAGCAATTAAAGAATTTCAAATATTGAAATAGTTAATCTATATTCTACATTTTAATTTTATTTTATATATCTAAAAGTAAAGATATATTGGGTTAAGAGAGATAAATTTACATATGTAGATAAATAAAGGGGGGAAAATTAAGGATAAAAAAAATTGTGTACTTTGAATATTAAAGAAACAACAACAAAAAACAAACGTTTTTTAGAAACTCCACAAAACATGTCTTTTTAGGAGGACATACATATTTCCTCTTCTCTAAAGAAAACGTGTAGTCCATTAGTTGACAAGGACGCTCTTTCTTTTATTTTTAGGAATTAATACCAAATGTTAATCGGCGATAAAATCAATCCCCTCTTCGCTATCAGATAGAAGAGGAGACGGTAAACAAGGTGCGGAAGTGCGTTGCGGAAGAGGAAGCAAGAAAGGCAGTCATTATCAAGGAAGGAAAAACCTTGCTCAACGGGGAGCGATTATTGAGCCGATGGTGGGAGGGTCTAAGGTTGTCCTCTGGAACCGGCTCGGGGCTTAGCCTCAAAGATTAGTTGCCTCTCCTCCAAGATTCGCTACATTATCGCTCCAGCCTATAACCAAACATAAAGAGCTCATAAAACACACATAGTGATGAACCACCCAAAAGACATAGATCACACAGTTAAAATGTAATAAAAAACGTCATTTAATCGGGAAGCAAAGATTATTAAAAAGCAATATCATAAACAGAGCTTATGATTAGTATTGTATCAGAACATACGATGTAAATAGGTTTGGGATAATTGACCAAGTTTCCATCACTATACAAATGCCGTTTACGTAAATGGATTGGACAAAAAGTAAGGATTTTTCGAATGTTTTTATCTCTAAAAACTTGGATCAACGTCCGAAAATTAAAAAAAAAATTAAATAAATGAATATATAAAAATAGTCAGAAAACCACCCTTGGACTACTTCATCTACATTTTTAAAATAATAATTTTTTTATTTATTGATAGATATTACAATCTGCCACACAGTTGTGGGAAATAGGTAATAGTGATGGATGATCTCATACATACTATAATAAAATAAAATAAATAAATGAATAAAAAAAAAAAAAAAAAAAAAAAAACTCTATTTAAAATATATACAAACAGAAGAATAAACAAAATGAACATAATCAAACTGTATGAAAAATAAATAAATAAAATAACATAATGATAAAATAATATAGTTCATCTAGATTGACTCATTCTTAACACATTTCTATTTTATGTATTTATTACTATATACCTATACGTTTTTAGTCAGGTGTAATGAAATCTATTTTCCTTTATTTAAAAATAAATCATAACTGCAAATTACATCAACAATTTCATTTATTAAGTATATATATCACATAATCTATGAGCTTTAATAAGATAAAAATAAATATCTATCATTGTTGCCTTCTATTTAATTTAACATAATACAATAGGATCTCTTCCTATTTAGTACAATATATAAATATCAATTGTGATAAAAAATACAAAGTTAAAATAAGGAGTGCCCATACTTATAACTATTGTCACGTGGTCTCTGATAAGGATAATCCTAGTATCTGATGTATACCTCCACGCTTGTATTGTTCTTACTTCCATTCACTTCGTGCAAAGAAGAAATTTCTGTTAGTTCTGTTTAATTGTACTATTATGTAATCTTTATATCTCTTGGTATTATATTTCCGATTAATTAGTAATATCTGTTTGTCATTCAATTATCAGCAACAGGCATTTAATTTCAAGACGGATACTAAGATTTTTTTTTTATAATTTATTTATTGTTATTTACAACTGTATAAAAATATATACCACAAGTAAATTTGCTGTAGGTGACATAGTGACCTGATATAAACATGTGGAGAATCTTTCCAGTGATAGAACTCCTATAACATTTCTAGAGAAGATATCGAGGCCATCTTCTTTTCAGACGCCTAGGAGCATTATTAGGTTATAATGGAGAAGCCAGGTTAGAAACAAGTGGATTTGGGTGGTTGGGAAGTTTATCATGGAAGAAATGGTATCCGGTTCTGGCCAAATCGGCAACATGTGGGACATTGAGGCCCTGATGGATGACTTGATTTGTAACAAAGTAAGGAGCATTAAGGATTTTACGAAGGATTTTGGACTATATTGGATTGGATTCGGATTTTTGACTGTATTGGATAGGATTCGGGAGGATTTTGATGGTTTAGTGAAGCCCCAAAGCTCAACTCCGTATGTCTAGATAGGCCTTATAATAGTCAAGTAGATCAGTCTTTTGTAATGGATTGGCATTTTAGACCATTTTTCTAGTAAAAGTTATAATAGCCGGAATCGACAAGTTTCCTGTCTTTTTAGTCTACTAAGAATTTAAAATACAAATTCTTTTTCATCTTAACATTTCGTGAATTTCTAAACAGGATGATACAGTTGGCTTTCGGTAATAATTTTTCACGGAAAAATTAAATACCAGTATATTAATTTTAGAAGGATAGTCCGGGTCACGGGCAATGAAGGTACACAATAGTACAAAAAATTTATAGGTTACAAAAAATGGAGCGAAACGTCGGTTAGCAATAAATAGTTTTTTACTATTTTGTAGCTTTATTAATCGCTACCCGGACTATCTTCCTACAATTTATTAATTTTCCAAAATCCTCAGGTTGATATTGTATATAACAGTGTAAATGTAACTAGGGATTATTAATAAGCAACCACCGCCAAAATGTCAATACTGCAACAGTGTACATACAGTCAGTCACATATTTGAAGAATGTCATTTCTATTTCATGAACTTACGTAGATTGGGAGTGGGACCGAGTGTTTCAGATGCCATGAATGATGACCAAAAAAACATAGAAATGGTTTTAATTTTCTTAAAAAGGAATAATCTATTCAATAAGATCTAAACCCAAAAGTTTGTCATATGTATTAAAAAATTCTAAAATAATTAATTATTCAAACTTATTTAGCAATTAAAGAATTTCAAATATTGAAATAGAATTATAAAGTGAGAAACGTAGGCGTTGATGACCTCAGGGTTTTACGCCAAAAATCCCCAACCAACACAAAATACTAGCGATTATTATATTTTTTATTTATTTATTTTTCTGTTTATGTATATTTAAAGAGAAATTTTATTTATTTTTTTTTCCATTTATTTATTTATTTTTTAAAATTTTAGTATGAATGTGATCAGTTATAATCATTACTTATTGTCCAACAACATTGCTGCAGATTGTAATATTTATCAATAAAAAACAAATTAATGTTAATTACATTTAATTCGATAGAAATTTCAAGTGAAATATTTTCCTAAATACTTAAATAATTCTCAAGATTTAAAAACATTTTTCGAAACCTGATTAAAAAGTAATGCCCAATTAATTGGTTTATAAAATCGTTTCAATTTTGTTTGAGTTTCACCTACAGAAACACTGAGTTCCAACAAACTCAACTGTTTGGCACAGAAAAAAGCTGAAAAATCTTAGTTTTAGAAACTGAAAAGACTGTTTCAGTTTAATGTCATTCCTAAGTTTCAGGAATAAATGATTAATTCAACAATGGATGGAGTAACAATTTCCAAAAATCTCATTTTTAATTATTTATATATATATTTTGAAAGTTTTGACTGAAATTGTTGAAATTCTGTCGATCTAATCAAGACATCTGTCTCATTGTTTTAGAATACTAGGACCGGAGAAAAAATAATGTTTTTGTCGATATTGTCAAAAAAATATATAATAAAATGCTTCCTTATTTATGAGGAATGTAATAAAGCCGACAGTAGCCATTTACTTCTAACAATTCCTGTAAAAATAGGTACATAACTCAATTTCACAATCCTCCCAATTGTATCTAGAATAAAAAAAAAAGTTTTTTTGAATTGAGTTACATATGAGTATATTTAAATGAACAAAAAAAAATATTGACTTATTAGTAATAATTTACGAATGAACATTCACAATGGCTGATTTATTATTATATAATCATTATTTAGCTATTAAAAAAAACAAGATATCAATAATCATTAAGGATAAAAAAAAAATCGAAAAAAAAAAATCAAAATCAGAAAGAAAAAGAACAGATACAATAAAATAACAAACAGTTCGAAGCATTGGCAGGGTCAGTGCATTAATAAAACAAAAAATTCAAAGTAAGAAGGCGAATTAAAAATGTGATAATGAAAACGAAAATTACGTAATTTCAGTCGAATAATAAATAATTAATCACTAAATAAATAATTATACTTATCCTTAAGATGGTAACACTTCCTTCCGTTTTACCTTTGTCTAGGTTTTTAAGTTTTTTCACAAGCAATTTATCTAAGAAAAGAAACCTCCAGATTATATAACAAGACCTCAAAGTTTCCACATAATACGGTTTATTGTTATTTCCGTATTTTTTGTTTAAGGTGATAAATTCGTTTTTACAGCGTTAAATTCGAATTTTATTTATCCTTTTAAATATGCATGAAATAACTCATAATTATGCTCATTTAGTTATGCCTCATTATTGTTAATTATTCAATATTTTTTCTAGATGAATGGGTACTGTCTTTCTTGAAATTGGAATTAAGATTGTTCTAAGGGCAGTCTGTTTGTTTTTTTTCTTTTTTTTCTTATGATTTTCGATAATGAACCATTATAAAAAAAAAAAAAAATTGGACCTCTTCTCCTCAATATAAGATATTTTCCTAATTAGAGATGGTGATTGAAAAGAACATTAAAAAAAAATGTATTCATGCCGACGTTTCGACCTGAGTTTCAGGTCTTAACAGGGAGATTGTAGCAAAGGGGTCCTAGCTAAGGTATCTTACGTTTCTAATAGCTTACTTCCCAAACAATTTTTTTTTTAATTTACCATAGAAGCCATAATTTTCCCCAGGATGATTATCAAAATCCGCCATTTCCATCCATTTTATTTCAAAATAGTGGCCAAATCGTTAAGTGTTTATTCAAATCATCCTACAATACTAATGATTATTACCTCAAAAAAAATTATTTATTGAACCATCAAATTAACTTACAAGCGATTCATAAAAACAATAAAAATGGATGTATAAAAGATACTTAACGAAAAAATTTTATTCTGTAAAACTAATTAACAAATTTTGGTACAGCAAAATTTTTAGTACATTACGACCCAAAGTAAACAAAATGAATGGTAACATTCATAATAATAACAAAAATTGTTAAAAGTAACCAGAAATTAATAACCCAATATTTCAAAGGAAATACTGAATGTATAAAGTTCTAATAGTAATCATAATTACAATAATCAAAACAATACAAATTATACTGAATAGTTTTATAAAATTGTTTATATCCTAGATTATAAATGATAGGAGAGAGAAAAACTATATTCAAAAAGTTCTGCTGCTCAACTATAGTGTTTTTAATTTTAATAATGTATAGGCATAATATAGTAAAAATTTAAAATATATGATAGTTATACATGATTTTTTTTTGTTTATTATTTTCTTGAAATTGTTCTTATTCTTTCTGTTGTGATTTTTTTTTTTTTTGTTATAATTCAATTTTCTTTTTCCATTATTTATCTATGTATCTAAATATAATTTTCTCTCTGAGTCCAATAGATCTTTCCTCCTTTTCACTCGCGAATATAAAATTAAATTAAAATATAGAATATAAAAAATTTAATAAAATATCAATATATGCTCATTCAATTCAAATCTAAAAGAAAAAAAAACTCAACAATTATCTAAAAGGATATAAATAAATGCATACATTTATATGTTATTATAGTAAATTATATGTACTACAATACATGCAATAAATATAAAATCTAAAAAATAAATAAAAAAGTAATATATATATAATTTGATGGTTCAAGAAATAAATTTTTTTCGACAACACGTCAACAGTAAAATTATCAAAAATACAAATACAACACGATTTTCTTCAAATAAAATTAAATTAAAAAAATTGAAATATTGGATATAACAGGCAGAAAGATGATCATAAAAGGCAATACATTAAATAATTACAATATATTAGATTTTATAATATACTAAAATTTTGAAAAAAAAAAAATTAAATAAATATCCAATAAAAGTAAATTGGTTACAATAATAGATATTTAAATTGAGCAGAGCTGTAAATAAACATTATATGACGCAGATGACAAAGTTCAAGGTAGGACAGAAAAAGTATGAAATAGACAAGTTGAGCTAATGTAAATTTTAATTTAAATGACTTTAATTATATTGTTAGAACATAAAAAGTGGATAATATTATATAATTGTAAAACAATTTTGAATGTTAAAAGTTCATATAAAATATGAAGTGTGTTAATGTCTGTTTAAGGTATTTTTTGAAAGTAAGGAAATAAAAGCCAGAAACGTCAACAAATAATGATAGAAGAAATTCTATAGTTTATATGAAAATGAAATGGAAGTTTTAATTCAGCTATCCTCTCTATCAAGAAAAAACTGCTTTGAAACTTAAGGGAATTCACCAAGTTTAAGTAGGATCCAACACAAATTTTAGTGTTTTTATAAAAAGGAACTGTATACTTTAAACTACGAAAGATTAATCTTAAAAATACAAAATTTATTCAGTATCTTTTTACTTTAGGATATAAATTTAATGGGTGTATCGGGCGAAATAATGTACAAACCTACTTCTTCTTATATTTTTTAATAATAAGATAGAGAGACAAATTCAAATTCGAAACCATTTCAGGTCAATAATATACACAGATTAGATACAATAAGGTAAACTTTTCAACGGATAAAAACAACCACAATAAATCAGCTGAAATCTTCCACTTTCAAATGTATTTACCACTGAATGGAATTTAAAACGTAAAATAAAAAAAAAATAATAATAATAAACGAAAATAGGTTTTAAATAAATATAAAGAGGAAATATAAATGCGGCAGTGGAAAATTCATTTTATACTCTCTTTGCTCTCGGCAGATGATTCGGCTGTAATCTCACTCTACTTTCCTGTTGCTAAAATACTAACTCAGGGTTTATTGTTTATTTTTTTAAACAATTCCATTATAATTCAGAATGGACTTTCTCAAAGTGATAGTTATAAATAAAAAAAAAAAACAGAAGAAATGAATTTTATAAGTTTTCCAAAAAAAATATTCAAAAAACGCTTAAAACTTACTTTATTTTTCTTTGACAAAAGTTTTTTTGTTTACCTTTAGGTGTTTGTATTTTTTTTTTCATACACGTGAGCTTTTTTAATTCGATCAGAGTTTTATTCTTATTCTACACGAAAAAACAAATTGATTGGTATACAAAATTATATATACTCAGATCGAAGGTATACGATAATAAAAAAAAATGCTAAAAGTGTGTAAAATATATTTTTTTATCGGCTCCTAGGGCGCGTTGGCAAGAATTCTTGGACACATGCCTATTTTTTCGACCTGGTATCACCAAAAAATGCTTACCTACGTTATTAGTAATGTTCACCATATATTATTATTATGTTTTCTATTCACTTATTTTGTCTAACGTAACTTTATATTTTATTACTTTATTCATATATTTTTTTCTTTCCATAATTTTAATTTTTAAATT